>NC_061112.1:139777561-139779854 GCF_002878395.1 Capsicum annuum
AATCCCGAGGCATCATGCAAGAGAAATATGATTTGAGTCAAAATGTTTTGGTAGCCAGAATTTGAGGTCAATACTACAACAAGTCAACAATACCGATCAATGATTTGCAATAGTGGTGGGCATGACAAGTGCAAGAGATCGTCTCAATAGCCAAATGCCACAAATCAACCACCGTATTTTTAAATTAAAAAGTTTTCTTTATATGAAACAAAAACATGTGTTACCTTCGTATCAAAGGTTTCAAAGCTTAACTATTCAAAGCTGCAATTTCTCACTTCTGCAAATGCAAGAGGCAGTACTGTTACACAGATTTGGTAATCTATTATGATAAAAACTCACCCTAGGAGACGCACTTCCTAGTCCGGATAATTCAAGATTCATTTGTTAGGTGATGCACTTCCTAACTTGAACATTCGCTCCTAGAAAACGCATTTTCTAGTCGAGTCATTTCATTTAACCCCTAAGAGACGCACTTTCTAGTCAGGGTATGTCAATTTTCATGTGTTAGGTGACACACTTTCTAACTTGAACTTTCACTCCTAGAAGATGCACTTTCTAGTTGAGTCATTTTATTTAACCCCTAGGAGACGCATTTCCTTGTCTGGGTAATTTAAGTTTTATGTGTTAGGAGATGCATTTTCTAATTTTGGTCATCAATTTTACTCTGAAGAGACGCATTTCTTTAGCAGAGCTTTGATTCACACTCTTTACTGTACTTTTCAAAAATTGTGATCTGATGACACTCGCAAAATTTACTAGTGCAAACTGGGGTTTTGTTCATGAAGCTCAGGACCCTCCTGAAGAATGGGAACTTATTTTGTGCTCAGGACCCTCCTGAAGAATGAAAATCTATTTTATGCTCAGGACCCTCTTGAAAAATGGGACAGGACCCTCTGAAGAATGGGAATTTATTTTATGCTCAGGACCCTCCTGAAGAATGAGAATTTATTTTATGCTCAGGACCCTCCTGAAGAATAGGACAGGACCCTCCTGAAGAATTGGAATTTACTTATTGCTCAGGACCCTCCTCAAGAATGGGAATTTATTTTTTGCTTAGGACCCTCCTGAAGAATGGGACAGGACCCTCCTGAAGAATGAGAATTTATTTTATGCTCAGGACCCTCCTGAAGAATGGGACAGGACCCTCCTGAAGAATGGGACAAAACCTTTCTGAAGAATGGGAATTTATTTTGTGCTCAGGACCCTCCTGAAGAATGGGAATTTATTTTATGCTCAGACCCTCCTAAAGAATGGACCCTCCTGAAAAATGGGACAGAACCCTCCTGAAGAATGGAAATTTATTTTATGCTCAGGACCCTCCTGAAGAATGGGACAGGACCCTCTTGAAGAATTGGAATTTACTTATTGCTCAGGATCCTCCTGAAGAATGGAAATTTGTTTTTTGCTCAGGACCCTCCAGAAGAATGGATGTTAGTTTTCTATTTCACCTTTTATTTTGAGTTCAGGAACATATTTGAAAAATCAGAAATTGTAAGTGCAGGAGCCCGCCTGAAGAACAGGGTGAAGAAAGAAAGTCCAAGAGTCCGCCTGAAGAACAGGGTGAAGAAATTAAGTCCAGGAGCCCGCCTGATGAACAGGGTGAAGAAAAAGAAAAGTCCACGAGCCAGCCTGAAGAATAGGGTGAACATTATCAGTTGCAAGTTAGGAGCCCACCTGAAGAATAGGGTGAGGATTTTCAAGTCCAAGCCAGAAGAAAATCTGAAGAATAAATCAATTGTCAAGTTCCCCTCTAAGGCCAAAAGCCAACGAGGAGGAACATTTCGTGTATCAAGTTCAACTCAGAATAATGACTATCTCACCATTTGAGAAGTCATGAAGATTCAAGTCAAGATTCCAGAATAGCTGAATAGATAGGATCTTTCACTTGTATCTATAATTTTATTTTTGTTATTCATGTGAATGTAAAAGGAGAAGTCGTCGACCAGAAACTCGATGGAACCTCACTCGATCTCTAACTCACTATCTCACCATTTTACCTCATTGAACTACATGTGACCTGATTCCCTTAAAACTCAGGATATGTAGGCGGTCCAAAATCAGGACTCGGTCACATCTTCTTCTTTTTTATTTATTTATTTTTTATTTACTTTTAGAATAATTGGAGGGTCAAAAATCATCTCTTTGTCTACTTCTTTATATGAAAACTCTTCGAGATTTCAAACAAAGAGCGCAAAATGTAGACACGTGATTTTGACCCTCCCCGAGTTATATAAATATATATATATATATATATATACATATATATATATATATATATATATATATATATATA
>NC_061112.1:139779954-139886196 GCF_002878395.1 Capsicum annuum
CTTATTTTATTTTAATAAATTTTTAGTTAAGAAATAAAGTTAATTTTGAGTTGTTTTATTTTATTTTATTCTAATTTTTTTAAAATAATACAAAAAATTTAAAAAAATATATTTTTGTTTTTTTTAAAATATTAAAAAAAATAAGTTAGTAGTTTTAATACTATCTTAATTATATTTATTTTTAACTATTTTTAAACTTTTATTGTATTTTCTTAAATATAAAAATTAATTAATTATTATTATATTATTTTTATTATTTTATTTATTTATTATTTTTATTTGTCATTATCTTCTTTTGTTTAAAAAGAAAAAGAAAAAATTTTAAAATTTTAAAATCTAATCCTATCCTAAACTATCCCAACCACCCCAACTTTCCCTCCAACTCCCTCAATTTACCCCCTCCTACATATCTATATAACACAACACACACAACATATGACAAAAAGGAAAAAAAACTCACGAAAAAAAAAAAAACAAAAAACTTGAGATAAACCAAAACCAAGACTCACGGACAAAAAAATGAAAAAGAAAAACACTTAGAAAAAAAGGACTGGAAACAAGAAACAATGAGTGAAAACAAGAAATAGTGAGAAAAACGAAAAAGGGGTGTGACACCCCTAGCACTATTCAGCTGTCACTCTCTCCCTCTCTACCCCCTTGCGGTGTAACCTCCACATATTTCACTTTTTGGGCCACCTATAAAAAATGCATTGATACTTCACTCAAAGCCTTCCATACCATCCCAAGAAGTTAAAACTCCCAAGTAGGTAGGTAGACTTACAGTTTCCAAACATGCAGATAAAAGAGTAATTCCAGGCAATGCATCAAGACCGCGCTGTAAAAATGAAATATATGTATTACTAAATGTTGCAATAAGAATCATCCAGCTATAACATAGCTGTACTAAAAGAGAGAACCATAGCACACAGCAAAAAGCATGAATAGCAAACCTACCTGATTCTGCACTTGAGTCTTGTAAATGAACCCTCCGCAGCAGAATAGTGTTGAGGCAACTAATAATCTGTTCCAGACAATATGTCAGAGTTATATGATGCTGCACAAGATGACCAAGAGCAGCATCTGAATATGCAAACACTACAAAAAAGTATATTTTCAACTACAAAATCAACAACTTCCTAAACAAGATAACCAGTTATGCTGCAGCAAAACGTAAGATGTAAAACAGCATACAATTCAGAAGAACTCCCTCAGACATTTCAACATGAATATAAGAGATTGAAAAGAACATGACATACATGCATGATAATACTCCAAATATGGCCCATCCTCTTGAAGCATCTCCACCTTCTCCTTGCTGATATTCTGCAGAAATTTCATTCCATTATCCACTAAGAATAGCAGGGCATTAGCTAGTAAGGACATATAGTATTGCTAGGACTACGTAATTCATATTGCAAAACCATTCCCAACACCAGATTTTACCTCCGCTCAAATACACTACTATCTACCCACCCACCCACCCAAAAAAAAAAAATCTCCACCAATGAAACTTCTCATATGACGGAAAAGGTGGATAGGGGCAGGGGAGGGCCGCAGATGGTTAGTTAAGAGGCTTCACATTTTTTCCCCTTTTTTTTTTAAAAGCTTTTGCTTTGCTCAAAAGTTAGTTGACAGTAGACACACGTCAAAGACTCAAACATGCATTGCTCTATGAGTATAACGTATGCTCAAGTGTATACTCTTTCTTTTTCAATTTATGTTACTTTCATTTTACGTCAGGTCTGTTCAAGAAGAATGTCTCTTTCTATATTTACTAATTATTTTAATTCCAAACATTCTCATTTACCCTTAAATGACATCTCGTCATAGGATTCAAAGGGTATATTGTGCATGTTATACGAGTTAATTCCCTCAATTGTCACTGAACTTATGTAAATATCCCACTAAAGTAATTATTACTTTTTTTAAAACAATACTATCATTGAACTATACACATATTTCTAATAAAAGGTAAACTAAGAAATAGCTAAGGATATGTTTGGAAAACCACAAGTGAATTGAAATTAGATATAATTACACAACTTAATCTCAATTAGGGGTTGAAAATTGGGTATAATTACATGATGTAATTACAAGGTTACATTTTATTTATTTATTTTTTATTTTAATTTATTTTTTATAAATTTATTTTTTATTTCTATTAAATTTTTTCGATTTACATTATTCATCTTTCATCTCTTTTCTTCTCATTTTCCAACCTTTACTTCTTATGATTAAATATAATTACTCATATTTTTTTATTTGCTTCATTAGCATATAATTACATTATTATTCTAGTATTTGAATTAAAGTAGAATTTCATTATTGAATGAGATTATAGACTTATATTTTCCTTTCTTTTGAATTATATTTACTTCTTGAATTTTATATAAGAGTATTATGCTTTTTTCTTGAATTTTGAATTTATGTTATGTTTTATGTTTCGATTCATTTGTTTTAGTAATATAGACTTGCTATTTCATATTGCATGTTATGGCAAACTGTCTAATTATATATAATTTCAATTCTGTTGTAGCTTTTCAAACATGTCCTTTACTATTTCTTAGCTTCACCTTATATATAATTTCAATTCTGTAACCTTGTTTATAAAAAAGAAACAATAGTTCATAGAAATAAAAAAGAAATTTATAAAAAATAAATAAATAAAATGTAACCTTGTAATTATATCACGTAATTACATCCAATTCAAACCCTAATTGAGAATTAAGTTTTGTAATTATATCTAATTTCAATCCACTTGTGGTTTTCCAAACATATCCTTAACTACTTCTTAGTTTTCCCTTTTATTGGAAATATGTGTATAGTGCAATGATAGTATTGTCCTAAAAAAAATAATAGTTACTTTAGTAGGATATTTACATAAGTTCAATGACAATTTAGGGAATTAACTCCATGTTATACATAGCTTCATTTAAGACCACTTATTCAAGTCTTCTTTATATTCCTAAAATCAAACTAAAACCCACAAAAAAAAATATGAAAATGAAGAAGTATAACTGAAATACATAAAAGTGAAGTTGAATAAAGGCCAGTAGCACTTACCACACATCTTTGTGAGGGTGAACTGAATGGGGTCATAGTTTTCTATAGGAATGGTGACCTCAACATCATATGGGTTATCACGAGCAACATTACCTGAAATACAATCAGCAATTTAGAGGAACAAAAGGTTGAGCCAAAAGATAATATAATTGAGAAACAAGAAAAATCTCCCAAAACAGTCTTATAAGGGAAACTGTTAAATCATTTTACATCTCCAGTCAATCAGTAATACTGTTGGTGACAAAGTTGTTGGTGATCCACCAGTTGCTGCTGAACCGGATAATCTGACCTTTAATCCTTGCTCCGGAGAAACCTAACATATAGAGAGAGAGGGGCATGGAAAGAGCGGAAAACAGTGATTTCCAAGTGAATGACATTCAAGCACAAAGGAATAAATGCATAATAAAAAGCTTAAGCACCTTTACTAATGGTTTCTGGACAGAACCCGAAACTGAAGCAATTGCAGTCATATAAAGGGCTACACGAGTTTGTGCAGTGTTGAAGCTACAAAATAACAATGAAGAACGATGTCAGATAAAGTAACTATAGTAAGCAAAGAAAAGATGATACTTGTAAGTAATGAGATAACCTCATTACCTGAATTCCTTGTGAGCTTCTTCATAGCCCAATTGAGTCATGCCATTGTAAACCTATGAATTCACAAGCAAGGACCACCAGACCATAAGCCATGTGAGATAGTTTGAAGGTACTGGGTGAAAAATAAAAGATTCCCTTACAATTTCCCATGACCGTGGATGAAAACCAACAGTGAAACCTTCAAAGACCCGCAGACCTGGTTTCTCACATGGAACGGCAAGTTCAACGACAGCTCTGTCCAAAAGTCGTATTAGACATACAGCTAGACTAGTTCAAAGTTGAAGTGTAGAAATCATGCATTTTATTAACCCCTATACTTAGTGATGTCATCATGGCATCCACATTATTTTATGTAACACTTCCCCAAAGATCAAACCTTTTCAATTACTCTCGGTGGTCAACTTTTCCCTCATATCTTGTCGCGAATATATGGTTTAGAGACATCACAGAAATAATTCCAAACTTCATAATACGAGCTTAATGAAGCATTACAATTCTAAAATTTCTTTGCACTGTACAGGTTTAGAAATGTCCCTTGATTTCTAAAGTCCAAACAAAGGCCTGCCATGGCAATGAGAAAATGGATAGGTTGAACAGCAATATTTAGCGCAGTGGAGAGATGTTCTATTAACTTGATTAAACAAATTGCAGGAAACGCTCGAGAGGTTATTGGAGTAGAGTAACTTTTTAACTCAAAGGAGAAAAAATAAGAAACCCTTTAGTCGTAGTCATAATACAATTAAGTCAATTTGATTAAGCTTCAAAATCAGATAGGATATGGATTATGTCCTCTATTAAAATAAAACATAAGGATTACTAACAAAATGAAATACACACACGAGATACAAACTTTTTAAATTGAAATATTGAAGAAACGTGTGAAGAACTAACATTGGAACAACTTGGACAAGAAAATATGCCATCATTGGAGAAATACACTACCCAATCACAGCGTACCCCACAAGAGTTGTGAACCCACCTTGTGCTCATCCCACTCCCAATTGTCAGGGAACACATGCATCTAATAAAGTAAGTCAGCTTTTCTGTTTTGAAATTGTAAATAGGGTGGCACGCATTCCCCTAATGCAGTTACAAAAAATGGAATGAAGAGAGTACGCCAATCATCCATACCCCAACCCACATGCAGTTTCTCTGTTCTTTTTTTTTTGTGTGTGTGTGTGAAAACACATTGCATGTCAGCTGAATGGTGGGAAAAGTACCTACAAGTAGATTCATATTCAACATTGCAGATGCATCCAAGTCCACCTGAGGAATTGAATTTCAGAAAAAAAATTAGCATGACAAACAATGATTTTATATAACCCCCTAAAATATAGAGGGTAAGATACAGGGAAAGAGATATAAAACCCCATTAATTTTCCACAAAATAATTCAAATATTTGTCCTATACAAACTAAAACAATTTCCTCACCTATTCCACAATTTCCTCACTAAGGCAACTCGCTACAGACAGGGCCCAAACCCGTCGAGACTTGGGGAGTTTTTGTGAACAATTCGACCTACCCCCTTGTAGGAAGAAGACTTATAGAAAACCGACCTCAAAAGGGCAGTTTCTATTATCAAGCCTGATTTTTCCCGAAAACCAAGACCGCCCCGTCCTAAACGGAGTCCGACGGCACTACCAAAACACATAGCATGTCAGCTGAATGTCGGCCAAAAAATCTGCCATGGTACTATTACCCCAATTCAACAGTCCATCCGACTTGCAGACAAATTTCCTGATAAAATCTTTGATAAAGCTCAACAAAATTATTCAACTATCAAAAAGAAATTTTAGCAACTGTGTTATGCATTTCAAGCTGATTTGTTAAACCAAAAATTTTTACTAAGGATTGATTGTAAAGCTGCAAAATTCGTTTTACAAAGGATGTGCAAAACCAAGCCTCTAAGCATATTTTTGCTAGGTGACAAACAATTTTATCTGTTTTTTATTTTGATATTGAATATATCAAAGGGAGCTCCAACTCTATACCAGATTTTCTTACTAGGGAATTCTTGCAGGGAAGATAAAATACTCAGAAAAAAGAAAAAAGAACCAACTCCACCCCACAAATTCCAGCTCTTCCACCTCCAGAAGAGACCACCAAAAAGGTTGTTACCCCACAGCAAAAAACTTCAGTTGCATCAAAGTAACTTTCAAATGTAGTGGCTGAAGCAAATCAGCCAAGATATCAAACCCAATTGATTATGCCATGCAGGGATTACCTCAATCTTTCTTGATGCAAACAAGTACAAATCCAATCTCAATTTCTAACCCCAAGAAATGGGCTGATTTAGTCGATGAAGAGACTCAATTAGCTCAAACAGTGTGTGTCCCCTAGACAGAAGATAATTTTAAACAATGGCGGCTACTTATGGGTCTTAAAGATCTGACCAGCATGACAGGTGCCAACTAAAGGGGTTATCTGGGAGATTTTCAGATCTTCCAAAACATGTTTTCACAAGCGGAGGCCTTAAGCCAAGCATCATCTTCATTCTGTGGTTGCTAAAGGTACCATGAAAAATTCAGTAGAGGTAGAAAACCTCATTAATTTTTTACAAAATAATTCAAATATTTGTCTTGTACAAATTAAAACAATTTCCTCACCTATTCCATAGCCAATTTCCTCTCCTCCTTAGATGATCCAACATATTTAAAAAATGATAGTGTTTTATCGATAATCCAAATTGAACTTGGGTATTGGCACTCCAACCCTCAGAAGGTAGCTAAGCAAATACTTAGCCCTGCAACAAATTTAATCCAAAAAACTCCTGCCTATACCCAGAAGTTTTATGAATTCATCCTAATAGATACCAAGTCTTGTTTGTTCAAAACCCACAAAGACAAACAAACTCAATCTTATGTTACCCATACCACTATTTGGATTAACAAAATCATCTCACCCAAGGAAAGGGGCATGCATCCGGCAAAATATCAAAAGCTTACTGAAGCTTTTGACCCCCAATATTATAATTATTTTGATTATCAAAGAGCATGGATGAATGCATTCACCTTCCAAAATAAAACTAACATTCTTGATTTTTCCTCTAGGGAAAGCAACTGGCTTCGGAATTTCTCAAGTGGTGACCGATTTAAGGTCACAAGTTTGAGATCCTTCCTCCCCCAGTCCGAGAAGGATATGAATATTTTACACAAAGATTTCATGATGATCACCAGATTTCTCTACTTTTACAATTTTCCCACAGATTCCATATTCCATGGATATTTCTTCCACAAATCGGAGGGCACAAGGGGCTTCCATGGTTAGCTCTCCAAGGCCATTGTAAATGGTACAGGAATTGGAATTCAACGGAGGCTTACGTACCGGACATAGAAAAATGGTTCCGACGTAATCCTGGATATCTGGCTCCAACAAATGCCGCCCAAATCTCATTCTACAACAGAAATCAATTGCAGCTGCACAGTTAGCTAAGTCAGGTAGCCGAGGAGATTTTATTCAACAAATGGAAAAAATTATCCAACAAATCAAAGCTAAAGTTCCCAGCAATCAACATTCAACGGCAAAATCAGACACGGATGATGAAGAAGAGGCTTAATCAATTTGATATCATCAATGAGTCATCAAAACATTGATGTCATGTCATGCATGACATCAACAACCAATTGCTGAAAATTATAGTGGATGTTACTGTAGCAATAATTAAAGGTGTTACTATAGCACTTTTATTGTAGCATGTTTTGGCTATAAATAGTCCACTTCTCCTCTTAAGAAGAGGACATTATGTTCTTTGAAAAAAGCTTTCTCTCACAAGAAATCTTGGTTAGCGAGTTGGGATTGATTAAATAAAGTTTGTAATCATAAAGGGTAAGTTACAGAGAAAGAATGGAAGGAAAGGAAACAAGTTAATGAATACTTAAATGTAAATAATGCAAAGTACAATAAATAAATTTGGTGGCAGGGCCGCCCATATGTTGATGATGCAACTAGTTAAATAAAGTAAAGAAAGAACACAAATAGGAAAATTGAATTTTGATATTAATATCAAAAGTAAATCTAAAGATTACAAAGAGAGAGAGCAAACTCTAACCAAGATTTCTAGTGAGAGAGAGTTTCTACCAAAGAAAATAATGTGTTCTTCTCAAGAGGAGAAGTGAGCTATTTATAGCCAAAACATGCTACAATAAAAGTGTTACAGTAACACCTTTAATTATTGTCACAGTGAGCTACAGTAACATCCACTATAATTTTCAGCAATTGGTTGTTGATGTCATGCATGACATCAATGTTTTGATGACTCCTTGATGATGTCAAATTGATTGAACCTCTTCTTCATCATCTGTGTCTAATTTTGCCATTAAATGTTGATTGCTGGGAACTTCAGCTTTGATTTGTTGGAGAATTTTTTCCATTTGTTGAATAAAATCTCCTCGGCTACCTGACTTAGCTAACTGTGCGGATGCAATTGATTTTTGTTATAGAAATGAGATTTGGGCGGCATCTGTTGGAGCCAGATATCCAGGATTGCGCCGGAACCATTTTCTATGTCCGGTACATAAGCCTCCGTTGAATCCCAATTCTTGTACCATTTATAATGGCCTTGGAGAGTTAACCATGGAAGCCCATTGTGCCACTCCGGTTTGTGGAAGGCAAATATCCATGGAATCTGTGGGAAAATTGTAAAAGTAGAGGAATCTGGTGATCATCATGAAATTTGTGTAAAATATTCATATCCTTCTCGGACTGGGAGAGGAAGGATCTCAAACTTGTGACCATAAATCGACCACCACTGGGGAAATTCCGAAGCCAGTTGCTTTCGCTAGAGGAAAAAACAAGAATGTTTGTTAGTTTTATTTTGGAAGGTGAATGCATTCATCCACGCTTTTTGATAATCAAAATAGTTATAATATTGGGGGTCAAAAGCTGCAGTAAGCTTTTGATATTTTGTCGGATGCATGCCCTATTCCTTGGGTGAGATGATTTTGTTAATACAAACCGTGGTATGAGTAATATAAGATTGGGTTTGTTTGTCTTTATGGGGTCTGAACAAACAGGATTTGGTATCTCATAAAACTTTTGGGTATAGGCAGGAAATTTTTGGATAAAATTTGTTGCAGGGCTAAGTATTTGTTTAGCTACCTCCTGGGGGTTGAAATGCCAATACTCAAGTTCAATTTGGATTATCCGTAAAACACTATCATTTTATAAGTATGTTGGATCATCTGAGGAGGATCCTTTACTGGAGGAAATTGGCTGTGGAATAGGTGAGGAAATTATTTTAGTTTGTACAGGATAAATATTTGAATTATTTTGCGGAAAATTAATGGGGTTTTCTACCTCCACTGAATTTTTCATGGTGCTTTTAGCAACCACAGAATGAGAAGATGATGCGTGGCTTGAGGCTTCCGCTTGTGAAAACATGTTTTGGAAGATCTGAAAATCTCTCAGATAATCCTTATGTTGACACCTGTCATGCTGATCAGATCTTTAAGACCCATAAGTAAGCGCCATTGTTTAAAATTATCTTCTGTCCCGAGGACAAACAATGTTTGAGCTAATTGAGTCTATTCTTTGTCGTCGACTAAATCAGCCCATTTCCTAAGGTTAGAAATTGCGATTCGATTTGTACTTGTTTGCATCATGAAAGATTGAGGTAATCCCTGCATGGCATAATCAGCTGGGTTTGATATCTTGGATGATTTGCTTCAGCCACTACATTTGAAAGTTGCTTTGCAACTAAAGTTTTTTGTTGTGGGGTAAACTTTTTTGGTGGTCTCTTCTGGAGGTGGAAGAACTGGAATTTGTGGGGGTGGAATTGTTTCTTTTTTCTAGGCATTTTATCTTTCCAGGTAAGAAAATCTAGTATAGAGTTGAAGCTCCCTTTGATACATTCAAAATCAAAAACAGATAAAATTGCTTGCCACCTAGCAAAAATATACTTAGAGGCTAGGTTTTACACATCCTTTGTAAAACAGATTTCGCAGTTTTACAATCAATCCTTAGTGAAAAATTTTGGTTTAACAAATCAACTTGAAATTTAGAAATGCATAACACAGTTACTAACATTTCTTTTTGATAGTTGGATAATTTTGTTGAGCTTTATCAAGGATTTGATCAGGAAATTTGTCAGCAAATTGGATGGACCGTTGAATTAGGGTAATAGTAACATGACAAATTTTTTGGCCGAGAAATCTGACATTGATCTGGAAAAGACTGCACTTAGCTTTGGACAAAACTAAGTCATTTTCTCTGATGATATTGAAGAAAACTCTTAAATGCTGGTCAATGCTAGTGGAAAATACTAAGACATCGTCAATATAGACTATAATGAATTTTGAAAAAGGATTAAAAATATCATTCAGTATTTTTTGAAACTTTGAAGCGGTATTTTTCAGGCCAAAGGGCATTACGTTCCATTCATATTGCCCGAATGATACTGTAAAGGCGGTTTTGTAGCGACCTTTTGGATCAATCTTGGATTTGCCAAAATCCTGACTTTCGATCAAATTTTGAGAAAATTGTTGCAGCATAGAGCCGCTGGAGCAGATCTTTCTTATTTGGAATAGGATACCTAATCTATCGAAGGGCGGAATTAAGAGGTTTGTAGTTGATAACCAAACGAGGGGCACCTCATTTGATTTCGGAGCTTTTATTGACAGAAGGCAAGGAGATTTACTTGGCGAGATGATCTGTTTTTGAAGATCATTAATTTCCGTCTGACAGTGGATTGTCAGTTCATGATTCATTTGTATTGGTCGGGCTTTGGTGGGAGTGGTTTTTTCATCAAAGTCAGGTTCGTAATGAAGCCTAACCATATGTTTTTGGCGATTCCAAAATGCTATGGGCAAATCAACACAAAGTTCTTTTTCAATCTTTGTTTCTAAGGCCTTGACCTTAGATTGAAGAGAAGGCTCCTAAAGCTGTTGTTCCAGCCTTCGGTTGATCTTTGTTAGAACATTGATCTTTGGTTGGTCTTCTTGGTCGAACTGGGAAGATTCCAAGTCATCATTATGAATTTGGTTGAATTCTTGGTCAAATTCGTCATTAGCACTATCTGAATCTCCACTTTCTTCTAATAATAGGTGTTGGATTTGGCTAAAAATAGAATCATCAAGGTTAAGATTCCTAACCTTTTTAAACAATTTGCAATATTTGGCAATATGACCAGGCTGCCCACACCTATAACATTTACCATTATTGGGGTCAGGGAGAGTTGGTCGTGCCGTCGGACTCCGTTTAGGACGGGACGGTTTTGATTTTCGAAAAAAATCAGGCTTGGTAGTAGAAACTTCCTTTTTGAGGTCGGTTTTCTATAAGCATTCTTCCTACAAGGAGGTAGGCCAAATTGTTCACAAAAACTCCCTAAGACTCGACGGGTTTGAGCCCTATCTTTAGTGAGTTGCCTTAATATCTTATCTTGTCGACAGATTTTTAGGGCAACTTGTTGGACTAGACTTGTAAGCTGACCATAAGTGATTTGCTCATAAGG
This sequence comes from Capsicum annuum, assembly GCF_002878395.1. Taxonomy (NCBI): domain Eukaryota; kingdom Viridiplantae; phylum Streptophyta; class Magnoliopsida; order Solanales; family Solanaceae; genus Capsicum; species Capsicum annuum. The sequence goes on from NC_061112.1 coordinate 139,791,064, forward strand.
GATGATATTGTTGGAGTATTGGTTTTGAAGATCTTCTTTGACTAAGTCTCTACGAGACTTAGGCAGTCCATCTAGGAATTTTTCTTTCCAATATGAAAGGTTTCCTTCAGGTCTTTCATAGATCCTCATGAGAAAAGAATCTTTGTACCACCTGATATCAGAGAGCATTTTCTACTTAAGATTGTTAAGTACTTCAGAGGACCTTTCTCTAAAAATACCTGGACTACCTATGAAGGTTTTGATAATAGTGCAAATCAATATATTTGTAGAATCAGGAATGGTTTCCCCATCGTTAAGAATTGGTTCACCTAAGGAATCAACTTGGATACTTTGGAAGATGTTTTGTTTATCTTCCTCACTAAGATGGGTATCCCACCATCCTTTAAGATGACCTGTGAATCCAGCTACGAGGATATGGGTAGTGAGTTGATCTGAGCAGTTCTATAAGCAGTGGCAACCATTGTGATTTGCTAAAGTTTGGACAGAATGTTATATTCAGAACAACCATCTATGTTCCATTCATATATATTGTTAGGGTTGTAGTTATTCTGCATAACATTAGGTCTTTCTTCTAAAGCTAAGTCTGGAAGGGTAGCTTTAGGGTAATAAAGTTTTTATGGCTTTCGCTAATTGGAAGATTCAGTTTTGACAGGAGCTATTTCAAGAGGAGATTCCTCCTCTAGTTGGCTGTCTTCTGAATTGGTTTGTTGAAGTACCCCAACTGTAGCGGACGAGGCAACACCTGGGGTATCAGGAATATCAGGGTGGAGGGATTTCTCAATTTGTATGATCCTTCGCTGAAGGTCAAAGAGTTGTGGAAAAGACTTAGAATTATGCATTTGGAGTTCCCTAGTAAAAGTTTTAGGAATCTCATAAGGCTTGAATAAAGGAGAGGACGAGGTAATTGCCGCTAATATTTTAGGAGTTAGAGATGGTTTTGAAATCAAGTATTCACCAAGTGTATGAAGATACTTATGAGTATAGTTATTTTGTTCAAAAAGACTTTTAATGTCTCTGCCAGTAACTGGTTCGTTTTCAGCTTTCCTTTTAAAAGGTGAAGCGACGACGGAGCTATTAGCATGAGAAATAGTAAAACCTTGTGATGGTGGAAGCTCAGCGGTGATATCCGCACCACTTACGGTTTTCCATACTTTTGAAACATTAATTGATTTAGAAAAAGGAAAATCTAATTGTTGATATTCAGCATATGCTTCAAACCATTCAAAGAAATTAATTTGTTTGTGGATAGATTTACAAATTCATAATAAATTTCTTGGATATTTCTTCTTTCATCTTTCGTGAAATTATTGAAAAACCAGATTCTTTTTAAAACATTTCTAAATGAATAAAATTTTGTTCCAAAAGTTTTCTTATCAATGTGAAAATCTTGACTTAAAACCCCTAGCTCTCCACCTAAGGCCGAGTAGGTAGGTGATTGGGGTGGATCATCATGGATCTCAATAAGAGGTGTTTCCACAGAATATTTAGCCTGTGGAATCCTAGACTCGAAGTTAACAATCTCGATTCTAAAAGGCAATGAAGAAACTGAATTCCTAACAGTCTGTATCTCGGGAAGAACTGACGGGGGAGCTAGAAATCCTTTGGCTAAGAGATCTCTGGAAGGAGATAGAAACAGTTCCTATAGAGAACTGTCAGATCTGAGAAACTGTAGTGTTCTCAAGTTTTTCTGCTAGAGTTGCCTCCTGCAACGTCCAACTTTGAGGTAAGGATACCTGGTTCCAGGAGATTGGCTTGAGAACTAACAAGTGAGATCAAGCTAGCAATAATTAGGTGTCATGCGGAAGCTAAACCTCGAATGACACCACATACGACGATAAATGAGAAATACACCAAAAGAGAGACAATAATTTAACGTGGTTCGGTCAATTGACCTACATCCACAAAAGAAGATGAGCAATCCACTATATAAAAAAGAGTACAAACTGTGAAAACCTCACACAATTCACTCAAAATAAAAAAGATTCACACAAGTGATCCCGCAACACTTGTCTCACAAAGTCTCCTCCAAACGAAACTCTCAAACCCCTAGGACTACATTGTGGATGCTACCAAACTAGAAGAAAGGAGACTTTATTTATAGAGTCTATATCCTTTTTCCTACAAGAATAAGGATTAGCCAAATATGGAGAATTTAGATTTTCCTTTTCCTAAAGGGAAACTCAATTATGGTACCTAAAAAAAAACCCAATCATGGTAAGAAAGTCAGGACAAACACCAACAGTTGCCTCCTGCAACGTCCAACTTTGAGGCAAGGATACCTAATTCCAGGAGATCGGCTTGAGAACTGACAAGTGAGATCGTTAAAGGTCAGTTTGGAAGAGGACAGTTTCTCCTTTATAGCTATTTTTCATAGCACCGGAGCCAAAGGCGGTATTCATGGCCTTATACTGAACTCTGTAAATGATTGCTACTGGGAGAGACCCAGATTTGGTCTTGTAATTGGATGTTGTTGGTTTTTTTTTACAAAAAAATGGGGCAGCGAAAAGGGGTTAAAATGACCCTCTTTGGATTGAAATGACTTTCAAGCTTTCAACAAGCTTTCAATAGCTTTCAATGGCTTTCCAATAATTTTATTACGCATAAGAAGGCTTTAAATAGCCAACTTGAAACAACAAATCTGCATAATTTCAAATTCAAAAACCTAAAATTTCTCAACAACTAAAACAACCTAATCTAAAATTTAAAATTCAAACTAATCTTAATTCTAAACAACTTATTAACTAAAAATTTACTGCAATAACTAAATCAATTTTCAACACCTCCTTTGGTTTAGTTACTGCAATTTAAAAGAATGCTCCTCCTCAATTTTTGCTTTGGCAGTGCATGCTGAATTTTTCATTTTTTATGAACTTGTACTTTTTCATTTTGATATTGATCTTTCTCTTCTTTCTTTTGATTCTTTGCTGGAAAACACCATCAGCAATCTTGTCTTGCTTGAAAGTACTTTCATAGGTTTTGCAAACTGTTGTAAGGCTTTTTCATCCCTCAAAACATCATATAAAAGATAGGTTTCAAGATATGATTTCTTCACCGACCAAATTAGACAGTTTTTATCGGTGAAAATTTTTGGGGCATTCAAAGAGAGACTACTGTTTGACATCTTTTTGGTTTAAAATAGCTCTATGCTTTGAAAATAAGCAAGAGTTGAAAAAGGTAGCTCTGACAGGTTAAAAATGTAGCCCTTGCGGGTTAAAAATGGTATGATAGCGCTTTGGAAGAACTCACAGATCCCGTAAGATCAATGGCTCTTGATACCACTGTTGGTTTTTTTTTAAAAGAGAGTCATTTTAATCCTGTTTTTGCTGCCTCATCTTTTTTAAAAAAAAACAACAGATGTCTTAACATTGAGCATTAAAGAATCTAATATGTTTAGATCCTTCAAGGATACGGTAAAATTCAGAAAATAGTCAAAATAAATTGGACCATTACAAAGACTGGTTTCAACCATTCCTAGTAAGGAATCATTGAAGTCTAGAAACCTAGAATCCCTAAGACAAAGGAGAAGAGAGGTATCTAAAGCTTCTCGTGAAAGAGGTTTAGCTGCTATTTGGACTAAGGCAACTCGCTAAAGACAGGGCTTTTGGATATTTCTTCTTTCATCTTTCGTGAAATTATTGAAAAACCAGGTTTGTTTTAAAATATTTCTAGATGAATAAAATTCTGTTCCAAGAGTTTTCTTTATCAATGTGAAATCTTGACTTAAAACCCCTAGTTCTCCACCTAAGACCGAGTAGGTTGGTGATTGGGGTCGATCATCACGGATCTCAGTAGGTGTTTCCACAAAATATTTAGCCTGTGGAATCCTACACTCAAAGTTAACAGTCTCGATTCTAAAAGGAAATGAAGAAACTGAATTCCTAGCAGTCTGTATCTCGGGAAGATATGACGGGGAGCTAGAGATCCTTTGGCTAAGAGATCTCTGGAAGAAGATAGAAACAATTCTTGTAGAGAACTGTCGGATCTGAGAAACTGTAGTGTTCTCAGGTTTTTCTGCTGGAGTTGCCTCCTGCAACGTGTGTGTGTGTGTGTATATAGGGAGGGGATAGGTTGAGGGTAGGGTCGTGGAACATAGGGACCCTTCAGGGTAAGTCGATAGAACTGGTAAAGATTCTTAGGAAGAGAAAAATCAATATTGCGTGTGTCCAGGAAACCAAGTGGGTAGGTTCTAAGGCTAAGGATGTTGATGGGTACAAGTTGTGGTACTCAGGTAGCGAGAGGCGTAGGAATGGCGTAGGTATCTTAGTGGACGAAGAGCTTAGGGGGCAGGTAGTGGAGGTCAAAAGGATTAGTGATAGGGTGATGTCTATCAAGTTAATTATTGGGGGGTCTTCTGCGAACATCTGTAGTGCGTACGCGCCACAGGCGCCACAGGCGCCACAGGCGGGCCTGGACGAGGAGGAGAAGAAGAAATTTTAGGAGGTTTTGGACGAGGTGGTAAGAGGTAATAGTGGATTCCTTAGTCAAATTTAGTCAAATTTCTAAGAGGATCAAAGAACCCAGTGTCTTGTAACACTTACCCATTTTCTGTTAAGTAGTTCAGTTAATGCATTTAATTGAAGTAAAATCAATATCTATGTCGCCAGAATAAATTTCCATTAAAAAATAGCTTTCAAGTTTACAAGTAAGGAATACAGAACTTTGTGCAATAATTGCAGGAAGACACCGGGTCAACAGCTAATAATGAGACCAGTAACTGAAGTAGACACTAGACATTCACTGGATAAGTCACGCATATATGAGCCACCAAAAAGGGCATTGTCCAAGGTTGTTCATAACACTTGCAATTCTTTGTGCAATCTTTTCGGCTCGCAAATTTTGCGCATTAATATGTGATATCAAAATTATGCTTCTCTTAGCTGACCCCAGGCTTCATGTGTTTTCTGTTTTTTTAAATGAATACCCCCAAAGGCTTCAGTTTACGAGCCATTGTAGATCTAAATTTTCAAATTGAGTTGAGCGATTCAGAGGCATTTTAGAGATAAATCAAAAACACTAACTTGGAAAATATGTAGTTTAGTGAGGCTATTTCATGCATCTGAAATTACCAAGCTATCTTACCAGCCAAATGAAGGGTTTACATACCTTTGCATTGTCCATGAGGACAGTTTCCACATATGATATTGACCTATCAATCCAGAAAGTGAGAAATTCAATCTAACTGTGTTGGTGTTCATTATAAGGATGCCAAATATTGAAATGTGATAATCCTACGGGGCCCACTACACACTTTTATCTTTTCGGAGGATCTATAATATGATTTCTTGAAAATACAAATTAGAAAAATGTTTCATATTTATAGTAAGCGAGAGAGATCATTCAAACCTGAGCTGTTCGGCCCATCTTATCATAACTCTGCTCACAATTCATCAGGTCACCATTGAAATATTCCTAGGGACAATAGAAACAATGTAAATTAATTGCAGACATGATTGAAATTAAAAAGTAGGCAACATGGGCCACGGCAATATAAAGCAAGGAAGTGGTGCATCCGAGGAGCAGATTGATGAGACTTGAGGTACATACTTCACAAATTGAAGCGCAAAGCTATCCAAGTTAGAAATGTTTGCTTTACTGACTACTAGTATGTACAGACGTTTTTGCTAACTCTACTAGTAACTTCCAGCTAACAAGTCGGTAAACAATCCCTCCATATAACCTCACATTAATTTTTCCCTTAAGTGAATCGGTTTTTTTTCCTTGATCACTATCTACATGAATCACTAATCTCTTCGCTTCATAAGGTTTTAAATATCGCAGAGCAACTTAGAAGAACACAACCCACACATCCCTGTAGCCTATGTCAATTACCTTAGGCTACATAACGCAGCCAGCCAAGAGAGAAACAACAAAATTATGCCTCAATTCCATGCTAGTGGAGTTGTTGTATGCAACCTTATTATCCATGTCTGTCCATTTAAGCCTGTCTGTTTCCGTTGGAGGAGGGGGCCAAAGATAGTCAAGAGAACAAAGAGAATACCTTTTATTTTTCTATTGCACTAACAGGAATCACACTGTTGCAGAAACATGCATGGATCTTTAAGTTTCTCCATTATTAGATTAAATTGCACCAACAGTTCAAAAGCTTACCTGAATGAAGCTGACATGCCCTGACCCAGTACGAAAATAGTTGACCTTATCAAATCTACCATAGTCCACATATCCCTGCAGTTCAAGGTCACTCTTTATTACATACAGAATCAGACGAGTATATAACTGACGATTTAATTAAGTAGACATTTTCTTCGTATAACAGCTCAGAATTTCTAACAATCTAGAAGTTCGACCAAACAGATGTATAAAGAGGAATTATTTTCCCCACTTCCACCTGGCACTCACAAGCTAATCCAGCTTTCCATTGTTCATCAATTTCTTCATAGGCAGTTAATTTCAACTCTTGCGCACTTTTTTTTTTTTTGATGATGATACGAGTACGATCATGATTGTGGATCAATACGTACAGAAATTGTGCTCGGGTGACTGGCCAACTAATGGAACAAACTTTGGAGTGTTGGTTCATTAAGGGCATTTTAGTCATTTTGTAATAAGTTGTAACCTAGGCTATAAATAGAACATATTAGGTCATTTTCTCATAACTTAGATGATATTTTGAGAGCTCTTTGAGAGTGTTCATACACGTGTGGATATCACTTGTGTTGGTTGCTTGTTTTGAAACGTTGGTTGCTTGGGCATTCCGTTCCCTTGAGGTCACCGTAAGAACCTGATGTTATTTGTATGAATTCTTGGGTCTTAGTGTTCAATATACACTTTCGTTCATAGTGTTTGTGCATTGTGTGTCAAGTTATCTATCATTCTATCTTATTATTGTTGTTGTGTTCATTCTCAGTTTTGGGTGTCCAAACCCGAGACCTTGTTGTGTCATTTTTGTTCTTGTTATTGTGTTGTAATCTTAGTTTGTGGCTCGCTGATTATAGGTGTTGAACACCTTAGAATCTTGTTGTTATCGTGCTTGTATTGTTATTGTGTAGTGAATCCGAGAGGGGTCACCAAAAGGGGTCCTCGGTTCTTCAAATCATGGACTGTTTTGGTGTGTGTTAGTGTCTTCGTTGTCGATCTTGTATCAGATGAAATAATTGTTATATTGACTGGCAAGATGCTGAAAACAGTACAAAGAAAATTAGGGAAAGCTCCTAGATACAAAAACCTACAGATATAACATTGAGCCATTTCCCTAAATGAGCAAAAAGTATGGCTGTTGAGCCAAAGGCAGGGAGCTAATGAAATCTACAAGAGGAATAACATCGTTTAAAGGGGTTAAATTGCTCCAGCTGAAAAGAAACATCAAACACTTAACCTTCAGAGAAGAGTTAGGAGTTGAAATCCCATCAAAACTCTTGGGCACTTCAGAGGTGCCAGCATAAGAAAATTACTCATCGCAACCGTGGCGAAAAGTAAGTGGATGAAAAATCAAAGAAAGAGATATCGCGGAAACTAGGAAGAATCCAAGGTTTCTCATTGTTCGGGAGTGATATCACACGTCTCCACCACGTCCGGACTACTTAAATGCGTGTTTCACACACCCCTTAAGCCAGGTCGGCCGCTTTTGATGCCACATAAGCATAGTCAGGTGTTAGAGGTGTTTATTTTGTGGGGTTCCAACAAGTAGATGGGCTAAAATAGGACAACTCTAAGTAGGGCGGCCAGCTTGCCAAAAGTGTGGAAGTTGGAGTGCTATTTTATTCATTGGTCATATATAAATAGAAGTGTCTTACCTCTAACATGTTAAACTTTTAGATGAGGTGGTTCACTTAATTCAATATGATAAAGCAGGTAATGAGGTTTGAGTATCCCTACCGCCTGTCAATGAGATATTTCTGATAGCCCATAAAGAAGAATTAGGACTACACATGAAGGTACGTGTAGCAAACCTAAAATATATCTAAAAGAATGTCATCTCTCTAACCAATACAATTTTTAAGATGAGGCAGTTCACTCATTTCCATATGTAATAAACTATTCCACATCTTTCAGAAACTGGCTTCAAACCTTCATCTTCCCAATGTAGAGTTTATGTAAACTTAATTTGGTATCGTTCGTTGATTAAGTGCAACATATTTGTACTCCTGAACTATCACTTATCAAAAAACTCCTACACCTTATCTATTGCCAGCAGAATGCGATCCTCAAATCACTTTTTAGGATACCCACCATGAGTTTGCCTTTTAAATGAACATGTATATTGCAAATGCAAAAGTGAGCTCAAAAAAGCATGTGGAGTATAGCGGTAACATACTTGACGTTGCTGCTCTTTATTTTTGCTTTAAAAGTAACTAGAAAGTACAAATGTCGTTATCAGCACCAACTAGCATGCTCAATAGCTATTAATCTAACTAGCTAGGCGTCTCTGAAAGATGTCTTTTATGCATCAAGTTAGGGATGCAAAGATGACAAGCAGGGAAGAGCTAGTTGCAGATTACGTGATAAGAAATTTGTAATAGTTGGAGAGAACGTTTTTCAACAAAACAGAGAGAAAAATGGAAGACGAAATAAGCTGCTAGTAAATATATAGAGGGCATAAACAAATGACAACTTCATAAATGCATTACCGCTTGCGATCTAGACTCTACATCTTTGCAAAATCGAACCACCAAGTCAGCATCCTACATTAAAAGACAAATCATGAGCATTACATTTTTCATATAATCAAAACCGTTGGCGGACATAGTAACTCATAGATCAAATCAGACACTACCTTCCCATTCCCTTCATACTCAAATGGTTGTCCAATCCAGCTACTCTGGAACATAGGTTAAGAAACATCAACCCTATCCAACATGTACCTCCAATAATGTGATTAGTTTTAATCATTTCAGCTCTTGAGACCGATAAAAAATACTCCAACATTTCAGAAGTTTGCAAGTATTGTGGCACCATCATGGTGATTTGATAAAAGGAGATTCCATTTCTCAGAATAAGAAACATAAGAAGATCGCAAAGTTCTAGCAGAGTGACATTACAAGATGAACTTAGACTTTCTTATGTTAACACACCGAAAATAGTCAATTTTGCATTTTTGTGCCCCTTCTCGCTGAATCAACACGCAAGAGTTTCAAAGGATACAAAATCATGAATGCGGCTGTTGTTATCCAGAGCATAGCAACCAGTATTTGGTAAAACAACTGAAACAGCTCCGTTTGCTTGCAACAATACAGCTGAACAGAAAATGAAAGGATATATCAGATAAAAAGTTTCCAAATTCGTCACTATAATGACATTATACTAATATATAATCTCACCTGCTACAATTGTTATTAGCAAATGATACACCACGTCTTCACCGAAGCATTTTTTTAAGCTCCGCATCTCGCCGAGTACACGGCGGTCCTGCAAATACAGATTAAATAAACAAATGAATATTTAAATTTATCGCAATACTACAATGACTAATTGGTTAAACGGAAATTACTAGTGATTCTTGTTGTTGATATGTCTATAATTTATAGTTCGGAGTTCGTACCTTGCCTGCCAGCAGAAGCTTGTTTTCTATGGAAGGAGTACACGAGCTGCCGAGTTAGCAATGCCAGTACTCGAGAACGGAGATAAGGAAACCACCGAAAAATCTCCGGCGGCGTTGTGAGCACTCGTCGCTGGACAGATTCCGGTGAATGGCTCTATATTGTTTCTTCGTCCAAAAACTTTCGATTCACTTCTCCCCAGTTCCTCTTTTGTTTGTCACCTGACTTTTGATGTGATTTGGAAACTCTCTCCCTCCCTCTTTTTGTTTCTAAATATTTGGAAAGTGACTTTGGAAAATTTGTTTAATCTAATCAAACGCTTTTTTATTTATTTTTAATTTGATATAGCACCGTCTTTGGAAAAAATTGTTATGGTACATAGCAAAATTCCACATCGGTAGTACAAAGTATTGTATGGGATATTTATAGTCTTGGCTCTTCCATCTTAATAATTAACTTTTAGGGTGCGGTTCTCCTAAGGTTGTAACAAAATTATTAGTAATACTATTGGGAGTATTGTCATAAGTTATTATTTTTTTGTAACGCCCCAAATCTGATACCCGAAACACTACATGGTGCTCATGATCCTGAAGGAGCACAAGCTAATCCATGACTAATATTTGTACTTGTATACTGCATAAAATACTTTATTATGCGAAAACATGAACTGATAGGCCATAAGGTTCAATACTGAACATGATCTGAATGATATAACATCTGTGTGGGGTAATAGAATACCCGAAAAAAATTAAAAATACTAAAGTCTGAAACATGATAGTCTAGAAAGCCTCTAACTGAACTGTCTGAGTAAGCAGTTAATGGGACATGTCCCCAACTAACTCCAACTAATAAACTAATTAATGAGATAATAGGGAAATAATTATGTCCTCGAAAGATGAGTGTCTGTGGATATCTGGAATCTACTGTTGCTCTGGAGTTCGTGTCTCTGAACCTATGGTATAAGACACCATAGTGTAAATGCGTCAGTACTTTGAATGTACTGGTATGCATGTGAGATGAGCTGAATGCATGGGGTTCATATGCATGAACAATAATAATAACTGACTAACTATCACGAGCGTGAGAATATATGCATGAGACATAACAACTAACACTAATATTATGATAACATGGTTACTGAGTCTGAATATAACTGATAACATAAGTGGTTATATCTGACAGTCCTGAATCTGATGGAACTATCTGAGTTCTGTTCTGTATCTGAGTCGACTGTATCTGACAGTCCTGAATTCTAAAGAACTATCTGAGTTCTTTTACTGAGACTGATACTGAGACTGTGGAAGGTAGTCATCTAACCGACATGCCCCAAATGATGCAATATAGCTGAATTGGGGTCCAATCTATGCCCTGATTGGAAGGGTGTCAATATCGCGTCACTGGTAAGGACAACATGTTAGTGACCCTAATATAACAGGTAACTCTAGTGAGAATGGTGGGAACCCTCATATAGCATGCTAAGCCGCCTCATCTACCCTCATATAGCAGGCTATGATATCTCAACCTATATTGGCTACATAGTTCTGAAACGCAAGGATTGCTCTAAGAATCACACCCTCATAAAACGGGTGAGTTCCCATCCTTGGATTCGCTCGGTGCTAATTTCTACTCCCATCTGAATAGACACTGAACATGATTTACTGAACTGAATACTGAATTCTATTTACTGATGGAATACTACTGATATCTGACAACTGACTGAGTTTATGAGATTATGGAGATTTCTTGAGTCATAAGACTATCTGAAGTCTAAGGATCATAGCTTGACTGAGAGTATCGTGAAAACATGACATGGCTCTAGGCACACAGCTAATGTTTTAGGTACGAGAACCCCCAAAACTCGATGAAAGAAAACTGGCCAAGCATAACTTACTTGAACATATAACTAACATCATAATCCATAATACATTTTTAGAAGCATTTCATCAAGACATGTGATAGGCATAACTTGTACATACATAAGGATTTCATAGTATTATGCTAGTTAGAAACTTTTCCTTCATCTAGACATTAAATCAAACATATTGTAGGCATGGTACATGTAAACATCATTGTACAATAATTCAACATCATGGTTCAATTCTAATTTCATCATTCAAGGGTTTAGACATAGGTTTGCATGAATCTATATCTATAATAATTTAACCCACATGGAATTTATCACCCAATATGGAGTAGAATTCAATTTCTCATTATCCACGTGAACAAGAGCAACCCAATCATGCAATTCATAAGAAAATTCATAAACTTGAATTTAGAAAAAGGATTCTTGGGCTTCATGGACGAAAGGAGTCCATGAATGAATACTATGCATACCTTAGTTCGTGATTTCGTGAAGATAGACGGTGAAACTGTCACGACCCGAACCGGGGCCCTGGCCGTGATGAGTATTCCTAACCATCAATGCCCGAAACACCCCTTATCTATCTGGTAATCATGCACATGACTTATATGAAAAATAAATGCGGAAGATACACTATATAACGAAAACATGGTCAAGAATCATATGAAAACAATAATGGGGAATAATGTCCCACAATCTCAATCAACATCTCTATAACGTCTGCGAAATCTCTACTACATGACTAAAACAAATGTCTATCTGAAAACTGGGACAAGGCCCTCAGTAGACCCAAAACTAATAAATGATAAATTAAACTGCAGACATCAGGCCTTCCGAAATATAGAAGGCTCACCACTTGATTATGCGATCTGTCGGAAGGAATCTACTGGTTGTCTGGACCCCTAGACTGTGCCTCCAAACCAGAGAGGAGAGAGGGTCAATACAAAAGTACTGGTACGCAGAGAAATCAAAATAGAAATATAATATTTTTACACAATATAGGCGAGAGTCATGATAAAGCAGTTTCATATCAAGTTATTTGAAAACACATGGGCATAATGTAATAGTTTTCAATACCAATGTAATGCGATTGAGCTAGGTGGAATACCCTATAATTGTAATTCCACGACTGTGGAATCCGCCTCTGGTGCTCGGCGGCCAAGCCTTCAATCCAAGTAGCCGCCAGGATTTAGAGCCGGTATACCCCCATGTGAGTACACCGCAGGGAATCCCCCCATGTGAGATGTCCCAATTATTTTATTATCCTCCCATGTAGGATACAATATCATATGACCCGCATCGGCAACTACGGTTTCCAGCGATGTGCTCTTTCACTCAAACGCCTTCTTCGGGCATCCACCTTTCTCATGAATATCAATGTATTCAAACTTTGTTCAAATCAATCACATGTCATACTCTGTAGGGTATCATCATACCCGACTTGCAGGTCTTCAGTATCATATCATTCTCTTCATTCAATCATCATATGCAACATATTTCAACATGAACAAAACAACCCTCTCTTTGAAAGTCAAAAACCATATCCAAATCATGACATTTTTAAGACATTTCATAACATGCATTTCAAGATGATTTCAAACGATTCATATCATGTGAAAACTTAAAACAATATCATATCAAGAGAGGGGTTCCGTGAAATCATGCTCTCAATTTATCATCATTATGAAACACATGCATATCCATATATAATATATCAAATCACATTGGAATTAGGCCTAAAGACCAAATCAATATCATAAAATGTTTAAAACATAATCATATTCGTAATTTCAAAACCCCTATTTTGAAAACATAAATTTTTAAAGCCCATGAGATTTTTGAGATCACCCCACGTACCTCTATATACGAAGATTATAGGTGCTTCTTGAAGCCTATGTTCTAGGGATTCCAAATATGCAATTAGTTTCTAAAACCCCCGGTTGAATCTTGAGTTGCTTGGGTTTTTATTTTGAAACCCTTCGGAGAATCCTTGAGCACTTTTGATGAATGAATGTGTATTTTGGGGTCCTTGGAACTGAATTTCGTGTTTAGGGCTAAGTAAGGGTGGAAAAGGACCATTTTGCCCTAAAAACAGAGTGTTTAAGTCACTTGAAACCTTTACATAGGCGCTACCTATGCTATCGTCTATGTTTAATAGGCGCCGCCTATGCTATTGCCTATGTTTACATAGGCGCCCGCCTACTACTTTGAAAGGCCATAACTTCTTGCTCGGGTGCCGGATTTTAGCAAAATTGGTATCGTTGGAAAGCTAACTCGAAGACCTATCATCTGACACATAGTAGGCTCTCTAATTCGACATATATAGAGAGTTATGGTCGATGGAAGCTGACACAAATCATAACATCCACTAAAACTTAATCGATCGAAATAGTTTCAACTCGTCCTTGAGTTGAAGGACCTCTATGGTCTAAATTCAAGCTTGAATAGATTCACATACTACGCAAATAATTAACATACTATATTGTCATAGGATTTATGGCTTCGAGATTATCAACGCATCGAAATCATGGTCTATATTGTAGCCCAAAATGTGGGGCGTTACAAGAATAATTTAGTTCGGGTCTATATACGTAAAAACGACGGTCTAAACTCTAGCTCGAAAATACGGGGTGTTACATTATCTCCCCATTGGGATCATTCATCCTCGAATGATGGGTAGGAACATATTGAAGCTTAGAGGTATGGAATAACGCGGACATAATATGTTTCTCTAAGAAAGAATACACTGATCTGAAACATGACTATAAGACTGGAACTGCTGATGTTCTAAATTCTTATACCGGACGTGCATATCTGATGCATGGAATACACAACTGAAGCGACTTATAGGCTAAATTCTCATAATGAATCATGCATATCTGATGCATGGATTTGTTACTGAGTTGTTCTCATGAACGCAGAACTGAATACACTGATAAGCTAAACTTTTCTATTGAACATGCATTTCTAATGCATGCATATCTGACTGAACTGACGTATGATGTATGACTGAATACGTAATGATAACTGGTGCGAAGCTTGTAATAAGAACCTATGCATGCAGCTGAATAGGGTATCTCCCTCTTGGGACCCTATGTCCCTTTATAAATGCTCAATTCACTAAGATACTAGGAAAACTGAGGCGATGCACAGGGCACCTACGAATTGAATCATAACTGAACCTCTGGAATCTGAATCTAATGCATGACGTATGAACTGATGTATACTCGCAATTACTAGTATACTCTATCTTGGAATAGTAACATGTCTGAGATTTCGGGTAGCATGCATAAGTGCAAAGACGAGAAAACAAGTCATGCGAATCTGACTGTTAAACTAACTTATTGGCCATACAGACTGAATTATACTACACCCTCATACTTAACTAGAGTATTCTCTTCAACACTCTCTCTAAGGAAGTTCTAGCAGTAATAGGGAGCCACGAATCTTGGGTATGGATTACACAAGACATCCAACTGAGGAAATCACAACATTGACACTACTCTGCAGTCTAGAATATAGACATATAACTCCTAAATTGGGATAGAATTTTCAGGCCTTTGGCAATACAACTTCTTATTTTCAGGCTTAGCGCACTTTCCGAATATCCCTTAACTATACTATTCCCGATAAATATCATATTCATTCAACTCAGCTTAAAATTCTCATATGAGCATTGACAAATCTTTCTACTAACGTCGAAAATAACTTAATTCCTTCGCCGTGATCAAGCCTAACTCTAAGTCACAAAAAATACAACATGCCAGACCACACTATTATTCTAAACCATATGATGCAACCTTCCATATCTCCTTTAAAGATCACATCCTAAGTATAACATGCCTTTCCACTTGAATGACTACTTTGAACTCATAATATGAAGTCGCTAATGCATATTGCGACCTTCCACTACAATCCCAAAACTTCATTCAAGCCTAATTTATAACCACATGTTAACTCCAAGGCAATCACCCATAAATACATACTTCACATAGTTTCTAAACTATTATTAATATAACTCCCACGCACTATCCTAAAAACATACACACACCAACTTTTCCACTAACCATCACATGTATCAAAGACTTGGCCCCAAATCTTACTTCATACTTATGGCCTTATCTAAACAAGCATACTATGATTTTCCATCAACAAGAACATTTACATCATCACTACTATCATTGCATAGGAAGGGTCACTAAAAGGTTAAAACATAAGACCTTCAAGCGTAAAAAGATCTTTATACGGGACTGAGCACACTATAAAGAGTGAGTACATGTGTCATGAGTTGCATGACCTCAACTAGAGTTCATAACATAAGGAATGTGATTCCGATTACTTGAATGAACTAGAACTCATTATCTTGGAACTGAAAGAGTACGTGACTCTCTATCATATACCGGAATCATGAACTATGATCACGTAACTGAATCGTAAGGCATGAGTAAGCATCCAGATAACTAAAAAAAATACTGAGGTAGGAATGGGTTGAGATCCACCCTCACTTTCTGATGTTCTAAATCATACTGCATCACTGCTAGAATCTGAGAGCCTTACTTGGTCATTCGTTCTATCATCTTCCCCTCAGCTTCACGTCATCATCTAGGGTTTGGGAGATCCTTTACCAGATTCTAACTGAACTACACTTGCTGCACTCTAGGGTTTGGAAAAAAAATGACAATGCATGCATATCACAGAACTTAACCCGAATGACTACCTTCAGGGATACATTAGTTTGTACACTTATTTCTATCGGTTCAACCTTCAAAACTCAAACTTAGATTCTAACACTTAACATGGCTATTTAGATCACCATATACCATCTAATTAGTCTTTCTCCACTTAACGATTCAATGGTACCACTAGCCACACAAATTATGTAATAGTCTTAGAAAAATATGTCGCAACCTCATATCACCTTGTCATACTTCTACACCATACCTACAACATTATACTTCATTACGAATCAATTTAAACTTAAGCCATTTTATGCACCGTTCAAGCCTATTAGATCACTTTTATACAACTAGTATTCATTAACCAAGAAATCTTCACATCCACTTTCATGGACATCAACTATTCAAACTTAATATCTAGTGCTATGCATGATTTACAACCCAACCTTACACATTCACTTGAAAACTATAAATAAACATCACGAAACACTAGTGCACTAGGACTTCATAACCACAATAATCGATCATGACCTAACGGTTTCCATATCATAATCCATTAGCATGTACTATTTCAACACCTCAAGTCTACTAATTTAATCCCACAAAACATGCATCATCAAACTCTTGCCACTATTTACCACCACACCCTTCACTTAAATTCAAACCTATAGTTTAGCATCAATCATCTACCACTAATGACGAGTGCAAAATAATATGCTAGTCCATAAAATTGACACGTTCTATTCAAACACCTTAAAATCCACAACCTACCATCTCACAAGTTGTATTAGTTTACAACTACCAACGAAAAGGAGGTCAAGGAGTAAAGTCATATAATAGACATGATCAACCTTGATCTGATATTATAACCCCATACAATCTTCTCTACTTATGCGGATTTCTCACCTCATACTTACTTACTTAAGCATACATTTAGACTACCTTCAAACTCCTCAAACAACCATGAGTCCATACTTATAACCTACTGGCTAATCTGGCCATTTTCATACTTCAAGTAAGGACAATTCACCTCGCCTAATAACTCTTTCTCTATCTTCTACTAATAAACTAACACACAAGGACGAATCATCTTTTTACCGACCCAATCTCATGCAACCAGATTCAGCTATACATACATTAAACCTACACAAGAACAACAAGTTGCCAATGAATCAAAATAGGCCTCACACGGCTTCACTAGACTTTGATTTTGTATTTTGAACAAGAAAATAGGATGAATGACAAGTAAACTATGCTAGTGAATCGAAAGAGCCCCACACGGCTTCACTAGACTTTATTTTTCAACAACACTTTGATGACAATATTTCATGAGATAGAGATTTAATACGCAATATTCCATGAACTAAGAATACACATCTTACTCTGAAGAAATAAAATTGGAGTCAAACACTTCCTCCATGGACAACCATACTGTCCACACATGCTGTTAGCTACCAAATTAGTTTATCACTATAAAGGGGTAAATCATCCTCACTCTGACTTCTAACTTTGTGACTTCACATCACCAACTTCTTGGTCTAATTTCATTTCCAATAGGTCATGACAACAACACTTTAACACACACTACTATTCGTATGGAAATACAGTTTCAATATTCTGCTACACCTTATTACCTCTGAAGCATGACACTGGCAACATAAGTTCTGAAAAAAACTGAATACACTTAATACTGCAGGCTGAAAAGCATGATTTCATCAAAATCAAGGTTCACACTAGAACCAACACACTCTGAAGCACTAACGGACTCTTCTCAAGTCCTTGCAAAAATATTATATGATTCGATCAGAACGAACCATACCATTTAGAATCTAAACTTTTGTACTTGAATCGGCCCAATGATGAGACATGTCTGAGAATGTTCGAGTAAGGAAAGAATTGGGATGACTGTTACTTTCATATGAGCGACACCATAGCACGAATTTGAGTATGAAAGAGGAACATTCTGACTCTATTGCACGAACTAGAACATGAAGAAAGATGGACATTCCTAAATGCCTAGTAGCCTCCTACTTATAAGTGTGGCGCGCTACACACCCATAAACAAGACTCTAGCCGACGTGATATCGCAGACACCCTGGAACCATGAACCGTGCTCTAATACCAAGTTTGTCACGACCCAAATCGGGGCCCTGGCCGTGACGAGTATTCCGAACCATCAAGGCCCGAAACACCCCTTATCTATCTGGTAATCATGCACATGACTTATATGAAAAATAAATGCGGAAGATACACTATATAACGAAAACATGGTCAAGAATCATATGAAAACAATAATGGGGAATAATGTCCCACAATCTCAATCAACATCTCTATAATGTCTGCGAAATCTCTACTACATGACTAAAATAAATATCTATCTGAAAACTGGGACAAGGCCCCCAGTAGACCCAAAACTAATAAATGATAAATTAAACTGCAGACATCAGGCCTTGCGACCTGGAACTTTGGCTCGACGCGGAGGAAATCGCACTAAAACACTGGAAAAGAACAATTTTGAATTTGGGCCTTCGCGCGACGCGCCATAATCGCGAACCCCTACTGAAATTTGCCAAATTTCATTTCCTCTTGTGGCGCGGCACGCCACTGACTAATATGACGTTGTTTTTACGACGTGAATTTGAAATAGTCGTAACTTCTGACTCGGTTATCGGATTTGGGTGAATCTTATATCGATGGAAAGCTTATTGAATTTCCCACACGAAAAAAAAGAGGAAATCTTGGTTATTCCTCCTGGAATAACCATCATTCAATTTAGAAGCAAATACTAGACATTCTTGAGATGAAATTAGCTAGAAAAAATATGGGGTATTACATTTTTGAACTAATTTTTTGCCTTAGTGAAAATTTGTATTTAATAGTAAAAATTTGTATTTAATCATGAAAATTTGAATTCAATCTGAAATTATAAAATTTAAAATTTTAAAGATAATTTATAGATAACTTATTTTCTAACGTACTTTTTACTTTTAAATTCAACTCTAATTTTTTTTAATTCTTATAAAAACAATTTTAGGTGTATGTCAACTAGATCGTAACAAGTAGTAAACTTGTTGGTTGAATCAAAGAAGTTGGTTATCCCATAAAGTTACATGATGTTTAAGTTGATAACATCTACTATTTGAATTGTGGAATATGAATTGTATTTTATAATTATTTTGTAAGAAAAATATATTCAAATATGAATATTATTTCAAGAAATTTTTTCACAAATTATAATCAAACACAACTCATATAGTTTCATCTAAACTCTTTAAAGTCTTCAATTTTGAAAATCAATATATATATATATATATATATATATATATATATATATATATATATAATATTAGTTCATCCTATGTGGCATGCCTAAGAATCAAGAAAAACTATTTATCTTTTTTTTGATTTTTTTAGATTTTTTCTTCATTTTTTTCATTTATCAATCAATTTGTTTAATAATCAAAATAGATGGATCAATTACTACTCCTATATTTATTTATATCCTTTAATATAAAAGCTTAATGTTTTTTATTTCCATTACTCTCATGATCTTTGATGATCATAACTCCTTTTATGATATCATTTCATATTTCATATGTTGTCCTATAAATAGAAGCATTATAAGTCCTCTTCCCCATCAACAAAATTAACAATATTTCATTCACTATATATTTTTTGAACTTACATATATTCTTTTCAAAAAAATCATTTGTGTATCTTCTAAAATATCCTTCTTATTATTTTCTTTTGGGTATGTTGTTTTTTCTTCTTCTTCTTCATGTATTATTCTTTTGATATTTTAATTGATTTGATTTACACTAAATTTGATGTTATTATTATCCTATATTATTTGTAACTTCTAAGCAAGAACATGTATGATTTAAATCTATTTTCTTACAATTCTTATTCATAATGTATTAACTTTTGTAATGTATTATTTTTTATAGGGATAAGAAGAAGATCAAATAGTGAACGGATGAAATGAAGATGAAGTGATGACTATGTGAAGATTTGAGGAGTAGGACATAAGAATCACTTGACATGAATGCCATTTACAACAACAACAATCCAGTATATTCCCACAAAATGGTGTCTTGACATGAATGTCATTTGTAGAATATATATATATGTTTTATCTGAATAGTTCAAATTACTACACACAATTTGTTCACTTTGTTTGTCGTTATACTAAAAATAAACATAAATGAGAAACATAGATAAAATAATGTAACACTTTTTTTTGATATTTTTCTCATTTCTTTCAATTAATTTATTTTACAAAATCATGTCCTTAATTCATACATTACAACAACAACAACAACAACAACAAACTCAGTATATTCCTACCTAGTGGGGTTTGGGGAGGGTAAAATGTACGCAGTCCATACCACTATCTCCGGTGACCTTAATTCATACATTCAATTACAAAAATTATAATTTTAAATATTAGTAATGTCCATAGCTCTCAGACCGTTCATATTCATAACCTTCAATTAGTTAATGTATAAGAAGACAAATTATCTTTTTCTCTTTTTGTTTCTATTTTTAATTATTTTTATCTTTCTCTATAATTTATGTGATTGATTTCTATTAAATTAAATCTATAGATAATAACGAAGAAATATAGAAAAGGTGATGTAGCACTTTTCCAGAACCTACATTTTTATTTATTTCTTTTCTCATTTTTTGACAAGTTCTTCTTCATTTATCTATTTATTTTATTTTTCATAATTCAAAATTTAATTATTCAATTAATCAATTTTCGCCTCCCACTATGATTATCTTATTTATTAGAGATTTTAATATGTATTCATGTATTCTACCGCCTTCAATCTTTAATCTTAATTAATTACTACTGTGTAGTAATAATGTTCTAAAAAATAGGAGATAACAAGACAAACTATTCTCTATATATATCTCACACTAAAGAATTATGCATGCATGAATAAATCATTTTAGTTGTTGTAGTTGCACTCTTTCAACAAAATTCGTTTTCATTATGTAGTTCTGTCTCCTTCTCCTTTTCATGTATCTTTGATTCTTTGTTTTTAATTTAAAATTTTAATATATATTTGAAAGTTTCAAATGATAACAACACAAGAGCACAATCTCGAAAAAAGTTTACAACGAAGATAAGTTATGGCGATAGATTTCAAATCTGTGATGACTTTTGGTTGGTATTTAGACTTAAAAACATTACTCTAAGTTATCATATAGAGCTTAAAAAAAAAGGTTCATGGTGAAATTTAATTCCATGAATGATTGTCTTTACTAATAAAGAACCGTGCCTTGCAAATTGGATAAATTTTTATAACTTATTTTAAATTTTGCTTTTGTTATCTTACAGTTTCATAAAAATATTTTTTTGTCAGTGTGTGCCAAAGAATAAAACTAACATCCCACTATTTTAATTTTTATCATTAAAAATATTATATCATAAATTTAATAAGTTAATTTATAATCGCGCGAAGCACGATCAAATTCACTAATTAAAAATAAAGTAAAAAATATTTGATTTCTGCAATCAAATGCCTAGTTTCTTTTAGATTATTAATTTCAAATCCAACTTACTCTTATTATTAATTGGAAAGCGTCACAACAAATAAAAATGATTTAGGGGTCGTTTGGTAGAATGTATAAGATTAATGCAAAATATAATGTATTAATAATGTTTGCATTAATAATGCTTGTATTAGTTATGAATATATTATTTCTCATACATTGTTTGGTTTAATGTATAAGAAATAATACATCTTACATAATTTCTATAAAAGAAATGTTTGTTTACAAAAATATCCTTCTCTGATTTTATACACTTTTTTGCAATAATTTTTTTTTTTTTTTGCCATCTCAAATATAATTAGTATTATTGAACTAGAATATAGAGGTTTCGGATTAATTGCAAACCTTCATCTTTGCGCATGAAATATTATGCCAACAGATTAACATAGTCGAAACAAAAAAAAATATAAGGCGTAAAATTAAGAAATAGTCTCAATTTTTTAAAATTTTTTTAAAGACCCTCGAAGTAAAGCAAAAATATGTTACAATTATTTAAATTAATTATTAATTGTTGTATATTAAAATGGTGGGAAAAAAATTATGAAATGTTTTGAAAAAATTTACTATTGTAAATTAAAATAGCGGGAAAAGGAATGGTGAAATATTTTGAGAGGAAAATTGAGGGGTATTAAGGTCATTTAATAAATTAATGCATGTATTAAAAACTTTGCATTACTAATACATAAAAAATAGATGGTATTAGCAATACACAATAGAGTGTATAACTAATACCTGCATTAATTATACATTGATTAAAAATTATACCAAATAAGATATTTTTAATATATATTAATTAATACATACCTTATTTTTGTTAATACACTCTACCAAACGACCCCTAAACGAGTAAAAGGATCATACGATAGGGCAATATTTTCCACATCCACACGTAACCACATTTCCAAGAATGGTTTGAAAAACTTGCAGCAAATTGAATCTGCATTACCGTGCAATGCAATAAACTAACAAGAGTACAAAAGTATTGACAATTTTTCTCGAGAGGGTGAAACTGACAGCATCGCGACTGCCAATTTTTGCCATTAACAACACAAGTTTCCTCATTAGTGCTGAATCGCAGTCATCAAATCCAAAAAGCGCAGTTGATCTTCACTACTCCGTAGCGCCAGATATTTCAATCTACTAATCTAAAAACAAAAAAGAACAAACTATTTACGTCCAAGTGTCAATTTTTAAAAGCCAAATGTACACCAATTACCAGTCCAGATCAAAAACCCCAATTCTAAAATGCAGAGAAAGGTGACACAGATCCATCTCTACACTCTCACAAACCCTAGCGTTCGACATGGCGAAGCATTCTTCTGTGGCTATGGCTCTGTTTCGGAAACGCTGGTTGATTGTAGTAGCGCTCCTTGTTATGGTTTCAGTTACCACTGCCATTGCTTTTATTGTCCGAGCGAGCCTGGAGTCCTCTTGTGATTGTCGCTTATATATGAAAAATCAGAAGCAGTACAACTCTGCTCCCGAATCCGTTAAACAGATTGGGGTACCTGTCACTCAGAGCCCACTCAGTTTCATGAAGTCTAAGCTTGTGCTTCTTGTCTCCCATGAGCTTTCCCTTTCTGGTATCTTTACTTTTTGATTTGACTAAATTTCGGTTTTACTTACATATCGTCTACTATATGTTTTGGTTTGGGTCCTCAATGTTGCTTATGGAGCATTGTAGAGTGAAATGTTGCTAGTCTAGCTGGGCTGGAGAGTGTTATTTAACTGTATTAGTGAATCACTAGTGTTACTGTTGATCCTATTATTGTGTGTGTGTGTGTGTGTGTGCTTGTTTTTTGTATAGTGAGATCTGAAAACCTCTTATTTGTTCCATGTGTATCTAAGGTTGGATCTGCCATTTTGTTAGGCAATTCGTTCATTCAGATCGGTTCCTACCAACTTGCAGCTGGTTAGGAACTTAGAAATTTTGGATGCTTAAAGTGTACTTGTATCATTACCTCCTCTATAATTGTGTCCGTGGAAAGGAGATATAGTTGGTATCTTTCCTGACGGGTGGAAACAACCTTCGGGGATTACCTGTTTACCATCTTGTTTTTATAATTATATAACACCATCTTGGTTGGGTATCAATGAATACTTTGATTTATGAAAAGAAGTAAAGAGAGGGCCATATCATGGAAACAAATACTTTTAATCATTGTGATTGTTCTTTCTTTTAATGTAGGTGGACCTCTGTTGTTGATGGAGCTAGCATTTTTGCTGAGAGGTGTTGGTGCTGAAGTCTGTTGGATCACAAATCAAAGGCCATCTGAAACAAATAACGTCGTATACAGTTTGGAACACAAAATGCTACACCGAGGAGTTCAGGTTGTACTTAGCAATAATTCTTCCAGTTTGAGTTATTATACCTTTCCATATTTGCATAATCTTTTCTTTCCATCATCTGAATGTTTATTTTGCTCATTTATTATTGTATTTCTTGGCAGTCATTCACCAATTTTTTTGCGAAAGACTAAATCTGTCTCCACCATTGGCTCGTCTTTTTTCTTTTTCTGCTATTTTCCTGTTATATATTCTATTTTTCGCTACTTATCTGATGCAACATTCTAATAAATGAGTAAGAAGTCTCCACTAGGATACTTGTACTCAAACCAATAAGTCAATGGTCTCTTTTTCTGTTCTAGAATCTTTTTATGACACTTTTTAACCAAGCATTCTTTCAGAGTAACCTCCCTTTTCTTTAGAAAAATAAAAACTGTTGTATTTTAATTTTTTTTATAGTTACTGTTCTGAATGCTTTGACGTGCTTTCTATAGTATTTTTCCATGGCCCCTTCACTGTCGTTATTTCTTTTTCCGAGCTGTTTTGAACTATTTTTCCTTGAGCTAAGGGTCTATCAGAAGCAACCTCTCTACCTCCAAGGCAGGGGTAAGGTCTGTGTACACTCTACCCTCCCAGATCCCACTTTGTGGGATTACATTTGGTATGATGTTGTTGTTATGTGATAATATTCCTCATAAGCAATAAAGGTATTTTCTGTGGGGTTGTCTGCAATTCACTTATTCTGTTTCAGCAGCCTTAGGCAATTAATAGCTGGTATATTTTCAGTGGTGTGCACATCTAGTCACTGAGATCTCGAAATTTATACCTCTACATTGTGAAACTTATAATTTAGTAGGAAAGATTTAAATGGTTGTGCTTATGAGTGCATGTCTACTTTCAGGTCGTCTCTGCTAAGGGCCAGGAGGCAATAGATACTGCTTTAAAGGCTGACTTGGTTGTTTTAAACACTGCCGTTGCTGGGAAATGGTTGGATGCTGTTCTTAAGGAACATGTTCCTCATGTCCTCCCCAAAGTTTTGTGGTGGATCCATGAAATGCGCGGTCATTACTTTAGTCTAGATTATGTGAAGCACCTTCCATATGTTGCTGGTGCAATGATTGATTCACATGTAACAGCTGAATACTGGAAGAATAGGACACAGGAACGGCTAAGGTACCTTTATAAGTTCTGTAATATTGATATTAAGTTGGTGAGGGATCTCCTTCCAGTGGTCTTTTGAGTGTCATGCATATTTAGTTAGACTCAAATCACATCTTGACCATCATTTGGTTTTGAGGCCATAATGTTCTGTTTAATGTTTATAAACACTAATATGAATTTACATGATAAATTGAGTTAGATGAAAGCTTTTCTTTTTCCTTTTTGATCATTTAAGTTGAGTAACAATGTCAGATTACTCTCTCAAGCTGCCATCATTTCGCACTGGTATACATCTATTTTTGATTTTCCTTTCCTGTTGACTTATACAGTCACCGGATGATATGATAGGGGGAGGAAAAGGAATGATAACAGGAGTACTTTAAATTGAACGACATTAGACTTATGCGGGACAAAAGTTAAAGTGTGTGTGCATTCTTGCAGATAGATCTACTTCTCCTCCCTTCTTAAAAATGAGACGAGATGGGATATAAAACATTTAGCTAACCTATTGGGAGCTGCTGTAGTTATTCAAAGTTTACTGACTGTATTACCAGAGAAGAAGTTAAACAATCTCGCTGAATTATGTCATGTAACAAAATTAAAAATGGCCTTCATATGTCTACCCAACATTTTACCTGTGGTCTTTTATTAATGGAAATTGTATTCTCAGCACATAAAAAATTGGTAAATGAACAGTCTGTAACCTATTCTCAATTTCTCTCTACCTTTTCCTCTCCCATCCCCCTCTTTCTGGGATAGGTTAGTTTGTACATCATACAAATCCAACTGATAAAAGTAAATCTTCTACTATGGATGTTTGGATCAGATTGCTTCTCATTTAAGTCACACCTTCGAAAGCTCTGTTATTTCTCTCTCTCTCTCTCTCTCTCCCCAAACTACTCACAATAAAGCAAGTGGAGCCACATTCAAAGCCCTTTGTCTTCTCCTCCTTCTCCGCTCTTCCAACTGAATATCAACTTTTTCACAGTTTTTGGCGTTGCCTATGGAGTGTCAAACCACCTAAACATATGCCACCATAAACTCATGGTTAGCCCGCAATGTAGAAGAAGATGGTCCACGTCCTCGTGCCCACATGTAGCACCATCTAACACATACAACCTTCCACTTTCCAACCCACCTAAACATATCCCACCATAACCTCATGGTTAGCCCGTAATGTAGAGGATGGTCCACGTCCTTGCGCCCACATGTAGCACCAACTGCACATACAACCTTCCGCTTTCTAAGATTTTCTGCTGCCAAAATCACCCCTATAGTAATTAGCCAAGTGAAAAATTAGGCCTTCCTCGGCATCCTTGGATTCCATATTGCCTTACATGGAAAACCCAACTCTTCCCTTTCCTTAACAGAAATTGTAGTGTAACATATACTGAAAGTACCTGATATAATTGTGGTGGTGCTTGGTATGTTCCTTTGAAAATTCTTAATGCCTATTTATAAGTGAGGTAATCTTATTTTTCATTATTCCATTCTCGTTTATAGGCATTGTGAAACCTTTCTCAATTGTTATTTATATTCTGTAGGATCAAAATGCCAAAAACCCATGTTGTTCATCTTGGCAACAGCAATGAGCTAATGGAAATTGCTGAAGATAGTGCGGCAAAAAGGATTTTGAGGGAACATGTTCGTGAATCTCTTGGAGTTCGAAACGAAGATATACTATTTGCCCTCATAAATAGTAAGCCTTTTTATGATACTATTATGCATTACAGTCTATCATGCTTCAGTTCCTGATAAAATTGTTTTCTTGAATACGTGTTTGGATGGATTCTTCTTGATTTATTTTTCTAAATTTATCCTATCACTACGGGGGGGGGGGGGGGGGGTTGACGCCGGTTAGTGCTTTGGAGATAAGGGAAAAGGTGGCGGGATTAGGGGCGTGGGAGTGCAGGGGGACGTGAATACTATGTGGGATAAGGCTGTCAGCTGCATCATAGAGACTGCTATAGAAGTGGTGGGTGTTTCGAGGGGTCGGGCAGGACGTCATAAGGGGGACTGGTGGTGGAATGAAGAAGTTAAGAAGAAAGTAGAGTTTAAGAAGGATGCGTATGTTAAGTTGATGGAGAGTAAAGATGAAGAAGAGAAGCGAGTGAATAGGGAGGTCTACTAAGTAGCAAGGAAGGAGGCTAAGTTAGCAGTTACGGCTGCTAAGTCGGTAGCGTTCGAGAGCTTGTATGCGGGGTTAGAGGAGAAAGGCGGGGAAAAGAGGTTGTATAGGCTTGCTAAGGCTAGGGAGCGGAAGAGTCGTGACCTCGATCAAGTGAAGTGCATCAAGGGAGAGGATGACAGTGTTTTGGTGGAGGATGTTCACATTAAGAAGAGATGGTAGGAATACTTTCATAAACTTTTGAACGAGGAGGGGGACAAAGGCATTGAGTTAGGAGAGCTGGCGGTTGAGGAGGTTAGAGAGGCTATTTGTAGGATGCGGAGGGGTAGGGCGACATGGCCTGACGAGATTCCGGTGGATTTTTTGAAGTATGCTGGTAAGGCAGGTTTAAGGTGGTTGACTATTTTGTTTAAAGGTATTTTCAAAACTGCGAAAATTCCTGAGGCTTGGAGATGGAGTACGTTGATTCCGCTGTATAAAAACAAGGGTGACATTTAGAGTTGCAACAACTATAGGGGTATTAAGCTGTTGAGTCACACTATGAAGATTTGGGAGAGAGTGGTTGAGCGGAGGTTGAGGAGGGTCATGTCCGTTTCAGAGAATCAATTTGGATTTATGCCTGGTCGTTCGACGACAGAGGCAATCCACCTGGTGAGGAGATTGGTGGAGCAGTATAGAGAAAGGAAGAGGGATTTGCATATGGTGTTCATCGACCTGGAAAAGACATATGATAAAGTCCCGAGAGAGGTTCTTTGGAGATGCTTGGAGGTGAGAGGGGTTCCGGTGGTGTAGAGCTATTAAGGACATGTACGATGGAGGGAAGACCCGTGTGAGGACGGCGGGAGGAGACTCAGAGCATTTTCCGGTGGAGAAGGGTTGCACCAAGGATCGACTCTTAGTCCATTCTTATTTGCGTTGGTGATGGACATGTTGACGCGAAGCATTCAAGGCGAGGTGCCTTGGTGTATGTTATTTGCGGATGATGTAGTGCTAATTGATGAGACGAGGGGGGTGTAAATGACAAATTGGAGGTTTGGAGGCAAACCCTTGAGTCCAAGGGGTTCAGGTTGAGTAGGTTCAAGACGAAGTATTTGGAATGCAAGTTTGGTGACTTGAGGCAGGAGGATGAAGTAGTGGTGAGGTTGGACTCCCAGGCTGTCTGTAAGATGGACAGTTTTAAGTATCTTGGGTCTACAATTCAGGGGAATGGTGAAATCGATGAAGATGTCTCTAAACGTATTGGAGCAGGTTGGATGAAGTGGAGGCTCACCTCGGGAGTGTTGTGTGATAAGAAGGTGCCCCTTAAGCTTAAAGACAGATTCTATAGAGTGGCAGTCCGGGCCGACCATGTTATATGGGGCGGAGTGTTGGCCAGTCAAGCACTCTCACATCCAAAAATTGAAGGTGGCGGAAATGAGAATGTTGCGTTGGATGTGTGGGCTTACTAGAGGGGACAGAGTTAGGAATTAGATTATCTGGGAGAAGGTGGGGTAGTTTCTGTAGATGACAAGATGTGGGCAGGAAGACTGAGGTGGTTCGGGCATGTGATGAGGAGGGGCGCGGATGCCCCAGTCCGGAGGTGTGAGAGACTAGCTATGGATGGTTTCAGGAGGAGTAGAGGTAGGCCGAAGAAATACTGGAGGGAGGTGATTAGACATGATATGGAGCAGTTCCAGCTGACTGAGGACATGACCGTAGATAGGAAGGTGTGGAGGTCACGAATAAGGATAGAAGGCTAATGGGAGTGTGTGGGTTGTAGCTTGCAGTCCGGGGTGTTATGGTGTAGCCGGGTTAGTAATCCGAGGCTTGTACATAGGTGTCCTTGGTTTGTGTGTGTATGGTACGACTAGGTGGAGGCCCTATGTCTTATGTCTTAGTCCCTATTTTCTTTTTTCGCGTCGCTCTTATTTTCGCATATTTCGTATTTATCTGATTTTCAATTTACTATTTCTTATTCCTGATTTTATTATGTCATCCATCCACTTGTTACTATCCTTTAGCTTGAGCCGGGTTTCTATCGGAAACAGCCTCTCTACTTCTTCGGAGGTAGCGGTATGGTCTGCGTACATCTTACCCTCCCCAGACCCCGCTTGGTGGGAATACACTGGGTTTGTTGTTGTTGTTGTTATCCTATCACTACGATTCACTTTATTCATCATCATGCTGTTCATCACTACTGTATGACTAGCGTTTGAAATAGTGGTAGCATATCTCGCTAACAGTCTCTTTTTAACTACAGTATGACCTGGACTTGCTATATTGCAGGTGTTACTCGTGGGAAGGGTCAAGACTTATTTTTGCGGTCATTTTATGAGAGCTTGCAGATTATTCAAGAACGGAAGTTACAGTTGCCATCAATTCATGCTGTTGTTGTAGGGAGTGACATGAGTAGCCACAGCAAATTTGAGATGGAGCTTAGGAACTTTGTTACATCAAAGAAGATCCAGAATTATGTTCATTTTGTCAATAAGACACTGACAGTTGCCCCATATCTTGCTGCAGTTGATATTCTTGTTCAGAATTCTCAGGTTTGTAGGCATGGGGTGAATGCTAGGTCACCTTTTTTTCTTCTTTTCTCTCTCTTGGGTTTGATAATTTTACTAATGGGCGTACTCCATATATTTGCTCCCTTCTATTTTAACTATGTAGGCTCGGGGTGAATGCTTTGGTCGGATTACTATTGAGGCCATGGCGTTTCAGCTGCCTGTGTTGGTAATAGCCATTTTCTCTCTCCATCTTGGCTTGTTGTAGGTTATTCTTTACATGCAGCAGTTTCTTTACAGAGATATTTCGTTAGATTGGAACAATTTACCCTTTCATCTTCTGGCCTTTTCGTTTCAGGGAACTGCAGCTGGTGGCACCCAAGAAATTGTAACAAATGGAACAACTGGTCTTCTACATCCCGTGGGGAAAGAAGGGATAATGCCTCTTGCGAAAAACATTGTTAAATTAGCTACTCAAGTTGAGAGAAGGCTTACAATGGGTAAAAAAGGGCATGAGAAGGTGAAAGAGACTTTTCTGGAGCGTCACATGGAAAAAAGAATTGCAGATGTTCTAGAGGACGTGTTGCAACATGCAAAAAGACACCAAATGACATGATATTTATTACTGTTGGCGATTAGCATTTAGCCTCTGTGCTCAGTTGGAGCTGCATTTGTATATGTGACGTGGAAATTTATAAGCTGTGAGTAGATGGTCAACAACAGGAAATGAAGTACCATAGAGAAATAGTTCAGTGTCCTCTTGCTTATATATTTCTGAGTGTAAAAAAGAAACGACCTTTTCATCCTTGATGCTGTCAATTTGGTGTCAAAAAAACTAGAATGCTGCTAATCTTTCACGCTAATTTTGCACTCCTTTTTGGTTATGAGCAGATTAGATTAGTAGATAGTTTGGGAGGAAATAGTATGATTTTATGGACGTGTAGGCCTTTTTTGGGTGCATGTCAATTAATGACATAGGAAGATCTCATAATCAGATTGTGCTCCTTCGCATCACGAGTTCCTTAAAGAACTGAGTAACCTAGGTTTGAATGTTGCAAAGTTTTGGTGAAAGGCTTGTATACCAAAATAAAATTTTGACCGATGAACCATCCACCGCTTTCTGCCGAGAGCTCTTTGAATCAAGCCGGATTATATTTGTGGGTTTGTCATATTCGTCACTTACTATGTAGTGATATGAATAGTAATTTTAATTTTAACACTAGGATCAAATTATTTATTTTGATGTAAATACTAAGTGCAAGAAAGAACTTATCCCTTTTTAAATTTTTTTTTTTTTCCTCCCAATGATGTTTTAGTCAATTTGAATACACCTCAATTGATTGACAAGATAGTCACAAGTTAGACGCCTGGAAACAGTACTGTCCAACAAGTTCGCACACATGCAATCTGTTCAAGCTTATATGACTTTTATATTCAGAGATATTCGAAAGTGTCCTTGACATCACTTTGTTCCAAGAACTTCCAGATTCATTATATAGTTCCTTTCAAATTTAATTGGAATCGGAACTTAGATACTCGTAGTATATAAGAGAAGTTAGCTCGCTGTCCATAGTCTTTCTGGTTTCATTTTGTATCAGCTGTAGACCTTAGCTTTGCATGTAATGGTTTCACTAGCTCGGAAGCTGATCGCATCCCGGAACCCTAGTCCAATAAGCTTAGAATCCCAAGAAGCTTTGCAGCCCTTCATCCCATTTTCCCGACTTCAAGAGACAAAGCTCTTAGAGTCCCATCTAGTTTCGCTTCTTGATAACTGTAGCAGCCTAATTCAGATCAAACAAGTACATGCTCACGTTATTCGCAAAGGTCTTGACCAATGCTGCTATGTTCTCGCTAAGCTATTACGTATGCTTACAAAAATCAACGTCCCAATGAACCCATATCCCCGTCTTGTGTTTCATCAAGTGGAGTACGGTAACCCTTTTTTGTGGACCGCTTTAATTCGGGGTTATTCAATTCAAGGACCATTGGAAGAGGCGGTCCATTTGTATAATGCCATGAGAAGGGAGGATATATCGCCTGTTTCTTTTACGTTGACTGCTTTGTTTAAGGGTTGTAGTGATGAACTCGAGTTGAATTTAGGTAGGCAGATTCATTGTCACGGGATAAAGCTTGGTGGGTTTTGTAAAGATATGTTTGTTCATAATACTTTGATTGATATGTATGTGAAGTGTGGTTGTTTGGATTGTGGTCGAAAGGTGTTTGATGAAATGTATGAGAGGGATGTGATTTCGTGGACTTCGTTAATTGTTGCGTATTCGAAGGCTGGAGACATGGCGGCAGCTGTTGAGCTGTTTGAGAGATTGCCTGTGAAAGATTTGGTTGCTTGGACTGCTATGGTGTCAGGTTGTGCACGGAATGGTAAACCAAGGGAGGCGTTGGAGTTCTTCCATAGGATGCAGTCTGCAGGTGTGGAGACTGATGAGTTGACATTGGTTGCGGTTATTTCAGCTTGTGCACAGTTGGGGGCTGCTAAATATGCAAATTGGGCTCGTGATGTGGCTGAGGGATATGGTTTTGGACCTGCCAATCATGTTATGGTGGGGTCTGCATTGATTGATATGTACTCCAAGTGTGGGAATGTGGAGGAAGCATACAAGGTTTTTGAGAAGATGAGGGAAAAGAATGTGTTCTCGTATAGTTCGATGATTGTTGGTTTTGCAATGCATGGATGTGCGAATGCTGCATTAGATTTGTTCGAAGAAATGGTGAAAACTGAGGTAAAGCCTAATAAGGTGACATTCATTGGTGTTCTTATGGCCTGTACTCATGCAGGTTTGGTGGAACGGGGTCGAGACCTGTTTGATAGAATGGAGAAACATTATGTCGTTGAACCATCAATAGAACACTATGCTTGCATGATTGATCTCCTTGGCAGGGCTGGGCAACTAGAAGAAGCTCTTGAGCTTATCAAAGCTATGCCAATGGAGCCTAATAGTGGTGCCTGGGGCGCCCTGCTAGGAGCTTGTCGGATTCATGGTAATCCTGAAATTGCAGAAGTTGCTGGTCACCGTTTATTTGAGCTTGAACCTGATAGCATTGGAAACTATGTCTTGCTTGGCAATACATACGCTTCAGCAGGAAGGTGGGAAGATGTTCTGGAGGTAAGAAAATTAATAAAACAAAAACTGCTGAGGAAAGACCCTTCACGCAGCTGGATTGAAGGCAAAGAGGGGGTGATTCACGAGTTCTATGCTGGTGATATGACCCACCCAAACTCGAAAGAGGTTAAGGAAGCACTTGAGGATCTTGTTGGTCGGCTTAAGTCATGTGGCTACGAGCCAAACTTAAGTTCCGTGCCTTATGATCTGAGTGAGGAACATAAAAGGCGAATACTTCTCACACATAGTGAGAAGCTGGCTTTGGCATATGGGCTGCTCATCACTGATACTGGGTCTGCCATCAGGATCATGAAAAATCTAAGAATCTGTGAAGATTGCCACTCATTTATGTGCGGTGCATCTCAAATCACTGGCAGGGAGATTATTGTCAGGGATAACAAGAGATTTCACCATTTCCGTAATGGTGTATGTTCTTGTGGTAACTTTTGGTAATTTATAGAACTTTCATTTCAGTCTATGCGAGTTTGAAGAATCCTTTTCTTTGGAAATGGCCATAACTTCGTCACAAGCCACGGTTATTCAAGATGGTTTGAATTGCTTTTTAAAATGAGGAAGTGGTATTCTTGTTGTTCAACTGAAGCATATGACTAACTCATTCACCGGAAAATCTGAGCTCCAGATTTGTGTATGATCCCAGATGCCAAGTTATATGACAGGTAATTATACTGCATATATATACAATTTTAAACATTCAATGACACTATATTTGTGTTCACCTGGTACATAGTTACAACTCTCTTGATAGAATCTCATTTTTTAATCAATACAGCTTTGCCAACTTTGAAACCTGATTCAAATACACTCACTGCATCATCCTTACAGCAATATGCCCTCTAGGACCGATCTCACTACAATATTTGGTTTGCGCGCTCTCAAATGCCTGACTGTTCTTATCTGCCATGTATACAGTTTTATGGAGCTCAACTGGCTAAGTGACTTCGTTCAGGTAATATTAGTAGAATTGGCAATGTAGTTCTAGTTTGCTGGATGTTTTGCAGAATTTTACCCTCTTGACCTCGAATGAGAATTTGATGTATTTCATTTCATATCTCGGAGATGTAGGTTTAAGTGGGGGGAATCGAGGTCCTATAGTATGTAGTGAAAATAAATTGATTGTTCTCACCGATCGATAGACAGCACATAGCAGGTTACTTCTAAGCTCAAACCATTTAAAACTCAATCGCTTCTTTTTTCTTGATATATCTGGTTTAAATTAAGTTATATTGCCAACAAATCAGCATGAGCATCTTTGGGTTATTGGAGAATCACAACTTTGGTAGATTTGGCATATTGCAGGCATTTTGCTTACTACAACTTGATGGCCAAAGTTCAGCGGGAAGATCGATTTCTTATTTCTTTAGATAGAATTTCCGAGTCTGCGCTGAGTTACGTGCTTGTTGCATCAAAAGACTGGAAAAGGCAATTCCGAAGTTCGTACCTCCACGGGGGTTCAGAAGATCAGACTCCATTTAACTCTCGGACTGCAAGTTTTTATTTCAATATCAGTTTGTCTAGCTGATGAAATATTCGATCAACTTTCATGGTACTCATGTTTAATTTTCCAGCCATTTGGTTGGCTAGCTCCGACCATCACCGAGTAGGTTGGATCTTCAAACTGGAATTTTATGTGGGTGTACACATGAGCAACCATGAGAAGATTGGATCTTGAAATTGGGATTCTCTGCATGAATCAACTATGTTGGCGGAGCATATCCTAGTCCACTAGGGAAGGCTGCTCTGAGCAGGCAACGCAGGAAACAGGGGTATTTTGATCTCGTTATAAAACAAGTTTCAGGCATCTTTTGGCTGGCTGGAATTTGAAGCAATTTCATACTTGAAAGGCCGAGCATTCAGCTGAACCTTTCGGTATTACTTACACTTATTTGTGTATCTAGTTTTAACTCTTGCAATCTTTAAGTTCCTTGGTAAAAGGAGGTGATGTTAATCTTCAAAAGGCATCATTATAACAGTACCTACTTAATGTTGTTCCCTCTCACATGTTCCTCATCTGGTTTTACCCTACATCAGGGGGAGATGACAAACTAATACTGTCCAATGATATGTTATGTCGTGAACCCGGTTCGTCATCCACATGATCCAATCCTCGTTGATTTAAGTCGGATTCTCAGGCAAGAAAGCAGATGTTGGCCAATAAACTTAAATACATTCATAACGAGGTACATGATACAACGTACTTAAAAAGACTTGCTAGCTACCTGTGTGATTATCCTTCCACTAGCACTCGGGAGGGAGCTAGCATGGCTTTATTATTCACATTATAAACGCCCGCTTCAAGACACAGCAAGGACGAACTAGAAACGACCACTAATACGGTACTTAACCAACATTTTACAAATGTATGTTTAAAACGATTTATTCTTTTGCCACAGCTTCAATTTCTAGTGGTGGCCAGTGCCATGATGGCCTGGAAGCTTCTCCTTAATCTTCTCCATAAACCCTTTTTTCTCATGAGAGCCTTCCATGCCATAACCAGTAGTCGTAGTAGTTGCAGTTGAATGGGCTTGGTCATCCCTGTGACCTCCTGGCAATTTCTCCTTAACCTTGTCCTTTATCCCTTTCTTCTTCCTTCTACCACCGTGTCCATCATCCTCCTGCAAAGCCACACACGTTAAACATCATTAAGAGTCGAATAAATACACATAGATAAAAAGACAAATTTATGTAAGTTGAAATACTAGTATCGAAGATGCTACATACAGAGCTGCTGGAGCTAGAGCTGCCAGAACGGTGAAGCATGCCACCGAGAGTGCCATGCTGCCTTTGCTCCCCACCATGTACGCCAGTAGTGTGGCCAGCAGCCTGAGTTCCATAAGCACCAATAGTTCCATAGTCTCCCATGGTCCCTCCAGTACGATGGACTGGGTTTCCATATTCGTCAGTTTGGCGTATGGGATTGCCATATTCGTCTGTCTGCACCTGCCCTGCAGTACTATGTCGGATGGGGTTGCCGTATTCGTCCGTCTGCACCTGTCCTGCACTATATTGGTTCTCGTAGTGCGACATTATTCTTTCTGAACTAAGAACTGACCGTACTACACAATTATATTTATCCTATCGATCTGTTGAGAGTATTAATTCGAGTGTAAATGTTATAAATTTTGAGAGCGAAAAGGGGATATATATAGTGTTGGAAAAACATAGCAAAGATGAGGTTGTAGAAGAAATGTAGGTGCGTGCATGCATGGCAGCAGAGCATCACAGGTGTTAGTGATTGAAAGAGTCGACATGAACGTGGCAGCATCACAGACTGACAGGTTTTTTACTCGCTCGGCTTAATTGAGATAAAGATTGGGTCAATTTCTGCTCCTCGACGCAGTGGACTAATACGTAGGCTGGAAGCTAAAGACACTGCAGATACTTCCAAAGTTAATACATATATGGGGGATCGATCTTCCTCTTCTTTTCAATTGAAACCTTCATTTATATATTAATTCATCAAGTACGTGATATATGTCCAAAGAATCATTCACTATTTAGATTGGAAAATGTTCTTTTCCAAGAAAATTTGTGCAACAAAGAAATGGTAACCTTAGCCAAGTTAGGAGCAATAACATTTCGTATAACTTTTAGGAATATGTGAAAACACAAGATAGACATGAAGACATGTTTCAAATATCTTCACAAAAGTGATCGATCTTCACATTCTTCTTCCGATATATATATGACTCGTTTCACATTAGAGATATAGAGTTTTCTTTATCCATTTTGTATCGCTTTTCCACAGTTTTTCTGGTTGCAAAGCTTCGACATTTATGTACTTCCCAATCAGAGGTGGACCTAAGTAGGGGTGCACGTGCACCCGCTAGCCTTGAGAAAAATTCTGTATATATAGGTTGTATATGTGTACATATACCAGTGAATTTAACTAAATATATATTGTGCACCTTCAAAGACAACTGATTGTAATGGTGTAGTGGTTGAACTTGTAGCATAGAATGTTTTTTTTGGGTGGAGGACTTGGGTTCGAAACCCACCCAACTACAATTGTCTTATTGCTCCTTTTTCCAAGTACAATTTGCTATTGTTGCTCTCTCCCTCCGACAACATTGACACACACATTATTTATGTATTTTAAATTTTATTCCAAAAATATAAAGCTCTTCTCCAATTTCAAAAGGTAAATTCCCCCTATCGTATACTATACAATGTTTATTTTATTTTTATTTTTTAATCATTGATTTATTTTCTATTTAAAAATTAGCAATTTAAAGTTTGAAATAGGTTTAAATCCCACGTTTTCTCTTAGCAACCATTTAGCAAATAAATATCTCAGATTTTCTATTTTTTAAAAACTCTCAATTATTGTTGAAAATAAAAAAGTGCATTGAATTCAAGTACGATGAATAACACTCTTTTGTCATATTAAACTAAATTAATGATATTTAATAATATTAAATTTTCAAAGAACTATATATCGAGTTTTGGCACTATCAATTATTATATTTAAATATAAAGGTGCACCCATCAAGCTCAAATTCTGAGTTCGCCTCTATTCCCAACAAACTGAATCGTCAATACATGATCATGAAGCAAATCATGTCTTATATGTGTACCAGTGAATCACACCAGACCATTCATTTGCAATCGATTGTAAGGCCTGTCCTAGCAAATAAAGTTCATCGAAGCTTCCATTAGTGTGAGTAACACCTAAGCAAAAAATGATCTTCAGCGGTAATTAATTAACGACATAATTTAATTATCGCTAAATACATATTTTTAGGTATTTACTTGTGACAATTATATTTTATCACTTTTTGTAAATGCTCCTTATAAAGTTTATAGTGATATTACATCCAATGACAATTAACTAATGTCGGTAACTTTAATACTCTTTATTAAAGTGCATATTATTACCGCTAAAAGCTGTTTTTGTTGTAATGTCATTGGTATCTTTATAAAGCTCATACATGCAAATTAAAATCTTTTGGTGCAAAGAAGTAAAAATTTATGGCATCATGTCCATCTTGAAAGAACCCAAATTTTGAAGAAGGCAATATGAAACCAATAAAGCATGTATCAGGTAGCTAACTAATAGGGAAATATGCATATTTATCAAGTTCATTAGAAACATAAGAAATGACATTTTCAATTTTAATACATATAAAAACACTCCAATAGTTTCATTCTGGGAGAGGAAATGTTCTTGCAGGTGAGAATAACTCATTGGGCTAAAATGTTAGGAATGTGAGACTTGAATTGGCACTTTCAATTAAAAAGGACAAACAAGTTGTTCAATTAAGTGAAAGTCCTCCAAGTTTTTTAAATTGGGTGGGAGGGACAAAAGTTTTTGAGTTTTTTTTTTTAAGTTTTTCCGTTCCAACAACTTGTCCCAGTTGTAGAACAACTTTGGTAGTTGTTAGACAACTAGGTGCAGTTATCGAACAACTTCGCGCAGTTATTGAACAACTTCTTGGGCCACTTATCCCTTTTTTTAATTGGAAACTTGGAAGTCCCGTTTGGCTTATTTTTCTCACTTGAATTTACAGGGCCATAATGAGATAAACATTCTTCTCAGAGTTGCACTTTTGTGTTAGGGTTGCTGGATTGGGCCTGTTAGTACTCTTGAAATTTTGGGTCCCATGAAAAAAGAAATAAGGGAGTGATGATTTTTCAATCTTTTCTACTAGATAATCTAGTATCCTTATGCATGAAGATAATCAATTCGGTCGTTGTAGTCAGACTCTATTATGGATTTCTGACCACATTCTCCATAGGGCCCTCTTATCTCTTCCTTCTCCGACCCATGATATACAAATGGTGGTTCGGTTTTGAGTTAATTAGGGATATCATGGGCCATATATAAATGGCCCAGATGTCTGACCAGTGTTTTGATCCTTAATTTTCCCTTATAATTTGGACAATTCTTTCAAGTAATGATCAAAATGTGTTCCTAGTCATTTGAACATTAACCCTTTTGTTTTTTTGTTTTCAAAAAATTGGTTCGACATGATCCAAATTAGAACATTACCATGATGATATGTAACCCAAATATTGCCTTCTCGCTTCTCCAGTTGATGGGACCTAATTGGAATTTCACATGTGAAATATGAAACTTTATAATAATGACTATTTTTCAATTACAGAATTAAAAGACTAGCTCGCACATTATTACCAAAGTATCTGTCTTCCTAAAGTTCCATCCTTTAAAGGAGTAGGAGTTAAAATTCTTCACCGTTTGATGTATATATGGAACGTATGAATTATAGATTGGGAGAGTAAGACTCGGGTCAGGTAATGGGCATAAAACGGACCTTATCGGCCCATGTTAAATAATAAGGATTTGTAGCCCAAGGTCCAAATAAATAAGACGGGAGAAATAATTGGGGAAAAACACATCACTACAGTACTTAAAAAATATTTGCATCATAATATTATATAGCAGCATAAGCTACTAATTTAAGGATTGAGCTATTCCCCATTTTCCCCAAGTTTCAATTTGGATAGACACATGACATGATTTAAGATGAATAATTAAGATTTAAGTAATAAATATTTTATATATTTACTTTTAAAATTTTTAGTAATTCTACAATTATAACTATAAAATTATTTTATTCATAAATATATATTTGAAAAATTCTCTCTTTTTTCTTTTCTAACCATGATTTAACTAGAAAAGAAACTACTCCATGATAAAAAAACATCCTATGGTTAAAAAAATTAATAGATACACACTTATCATTTAAAGAACTTTATTATTTCTCCCTTTTCCAAATTTCTTAACTCTTATAATCTTTCCTCTTCGTCCAAAAAAACAAAACTATAAGAAAAATTGAGAAAGTCAAAATCATGATATGACAATTAAAAAAATTCTCATAAATATAAATCTCTAAGTAGTAAATTATTATTAATAATATGAGCATTATCGATATTATAATAAAAATAATCAATTAGCATAATTAAAGAAACTTGGTTATCAAAAATATTTAAGTATGACTATTTATACTCAGCTAATTTTAAAGAAAAAATATCTAGGGGTTAAAATGAAATCAAAAAAATAACTTAAAAGAAGTTGAAAAATAAACAGTATGAAAATATAACACAATGTAGAAATAGTTTTTTTTTTTTTTTTTATAAAAAAGTACACTTGTGATTAAATAATTCTATAATCTATAACTACAATAATTGTTGAATTACTAAAATTTTAAAAGCAAATAAAGTAAAATATTTATTATTCATATCACAATTAGAATCTTAATTTTAAATCAAGAAATTTTAACCATGTCATGTGTCTCATTTAACTAGAAACTTGAAGAAAATAAAGACGGTAGAAATAGAGCGGTGCCGAATCCTAATTTAAGTAGTCATAAGAACCATCTCTAGTAGTGATTAATATGGATAATCGAACTTCCGTTCTTTGTTGAACACCACGTTGCCTTGTCTAAAAGGAAAGAAAATCATTACAAAAACAAGAAACGATTAAAAAAGAAAAAACGTACAATAATTGCCTTATCCACAAATATTCTATGAAATAGCAGGCAGCATATTACAAGAGATCCATTTAGCCCATCTTGTCTCTCCAAATATTTAAGCTACTTCT
The DNA here is from genome assembly GCF_002878395.1 of Capsicum annuum. Classification (NCBI taxonomy): domain Eukaryota; kingdom Viridiplantae; phylum Streptophyta; class Magnoliopsida; order Solanales; family Solanaceae; genus Capsicum; species Capsicum annuum. Next base: position 139,831,416 of record NC_061112.1, read on the forward strand.
AAATTATAAAAAGGTTGCATATCAAAAAACAAATAGAAAAATCAGATAAATTGAAAAAGAGCAGCAATATTTCTAACTCTACTAGAGCATGAAACTTAAAAAAGATATATAGCACAATTTAAACTTAACATTATTTCCAAAACATCATTAAAGATGGGACCACAACACATTAACATGATGGACATGGGCATCACTGCTTTCCAGGCATGGAAGCAAAATCCCTTATACACCACAGTAGACGCACTTTCCTTGAGAATTACAGAAAAGGACCGGGCATGGCCGCCGATATACACCATGGCGTGAGCACACTGCCCTTAAACACACAACATTGGAAATAACTCACATCACACTTACTACTAATCAGTGCATGAAATAAAATCAGGCACTAATTTTTAGACACTTATTCATAAGCTGAAAATGAAAACAAAGGATGATCAACATATTGTTCAATGCATCCCAGGGATCTTGTCCTTGATTTTGTCCATCATTCCCTTCTTCTCTCCAGCTTCTTCAGTAGTACCATAAGTAGTAGTAGTAGTTGTTTGCCCATGTTGACCATATTCAGTGCCTTCCTGTTGGCCATGTCCTCCTGGCATCTTCTCCATTATCTTCTCCTTTATGCCCTTCTTTCTCCTCCCACCTTGTCCATCATCCTCCGACTGAAAATTTAACACAAACACGCATATATTAATATCAAATACTGGAGAAAAGAAAAAATAAATATCCTCAATTCATTTATATGACGTGTCTTATATGTTCCATAAATAATGATATTGTGAACATATGGCACGACATATTTAAGCGTACAAGAAATAGAAGGAATAAGAGTAAACTTACAGAGCTAGAGCTGTCGGATCGACGAAGCTGCTGTTGTCCCTCATGGTGACCAGTACCCATACCCATGCCCGTACCAGTGCCGTGAGTTCCACCAGTGCCCATACCCATTCCAGTGCCAGTACCTCCACCCATGGCCCCCATTCCACCAGTGTCTCCCATACCACCAGTGGCACCCATGCCCCCCATACCAGTACCTTGGTGAGTTCCATAGCCTCCAGTTCCCATGCCCCCAGTTTCTTGGACGCGGTTTCCATATTCATCAGTCTGGCGCATTTGGTCTTGGTCACCGTATTGTGCCATCTCCTTTCTCTCTCTGATCAACACTCAAAAACACTTACAAACAGGGACAAAAAAAAAAGGAACCACTGTTTTTCACTTGTATTTTGCTATTGCAATCACAAGAAGTAATTAAGTTTGGTTTTGTGATGGTAAAGAGCTGCATGGAGTAGGGATTTATATAGGCAAAGGAGAAGTAAGAAAAGGCTAACTCGGGGCATAACAGGTGGTAAGTGACAAATGGAATTGAGGATTTTCGGGTAAGAATGGTAAAGCGTGGCAGCAGAAAATTGGAGACAAGTGTGAAAGTGTCGGCTGGAAACATGAATTAAAGATTGGATAAGAAGATATTTAGCTGAAATAAAGAACAGTGGAACTTACGGAAGTGGAAAAAAGACACTCGAGTGACATCTAAGAGCATAGAGTGGAAGCCAAGTGTTTTGACTGGTCATAATTCATAAAGATACATGGTGGATGGTTTTTATTTAACCGGAAAAAAAGAAGAAAGTAAAGTAAATCGACACTTTGCTGCATTACAAGGACTGCAATATCCAAGGAAGATTCATTTTGTACGTAGCAACGACGTGCAACTTTATAGCCGTAAACGTGGCATAGTAAGAGAGGCAGCAGCTATGACTCATAGTTCTTTCTAGTGATTTTTTTGTAATAACTGAAAATAAGGATAAGCTTCACTTTCCTTTGGGCCCTTTACGATAAGAATGTACAGTTTGGACGGTTTGCTGGATTAAACTATGGTTAGCAGATAAGAAACGTGAGTTTTCAGAAAATTTTATCTAATGATAACTTAATAGAATTAAAACTATCACTATATAAAATTTTTAACTTGTGATATATAACAATTTATTATTTCCTTCTAGTTACAAATCTATATAATTCAGCATTATAGAATTTAGTGAATTTCTTATATATTATTTGTGCATTAACTTAAACTCTTCACAAATTAAATCGACAATTTGTGAAATATTCTCAAATCCTTATTTGAGCCATTGGGCTCGATAATATTCTTATTGGAATGTCAATCCAACAATACGATCAAGAGAATTGGGTCTCCAGCTCAAATGCTCAATGGGCTTTTAAGAGCACAGAAACCCTAATATTGGCTGTTATCCCCTGATACCCACAAGTAATACTAGTAATGTTTTCTCAAATCAGACTCAGGCCCTCTTCTGGTGCTTGATGGACTATTGGACTCCATATATTTGCAATAAGTATAGCGTTACTTCCTTTTCTTTTCCCATTATATTTGCATCAAGCCCAACATATATCCCTCTATATGGGGGAAATAAAAATGGTGTAACATAATGTATGTGCATCCAATTCATTTAACTTGGTCTACTTTCTATAATTTGGGCGTTTTCGCATTGTGCGGTGAAGGCGTGCTCGAAGAAAAATCGAGATGATAGGATCGTTTCTAAGTTTTGATTATTCAAAATCAAATACCGAAATATTGATTACAAGAGTGCTACTACTCTTGAGATAGAAGAAGAATTATCAACATACAGAAAATTTCAAAACTTAAAAAGTGAACTATCCAGATAAATCAATATACCAAACACTTTGCAATATGGTGATTGCCTTTTTTTTTTTCCTTTTTTATGTTATTCAGAGATTACGTTTTCCCTTCTCCCATCGCTTTTTTTTTTTGGGTCTTGAGGAGTGTGTCTTTTTTATCAGTTTAATTAAGCAATAACACCTTGCTTACTTACAAATCAAATTTAACATCTAAAAATGATTTCAAGCACTTAATGTGTAGAAAAAGTTGGAACAAAGTTTGAAAAATTTACTTGATGTATAAAAAAAGAAGCTTCTCTTCTAAGCTAAAATAAAGTAACCTTCTATTAACCTTCTATTCTAAGTTGACCCATGTTCTTGTTTGCTACTGAAAATGTTTATTTTGGCCCAAATGTTTATTTTGTCTAACAAATGAAGCTTTCTTGTTTGGATCGAATGACGCTCTTCCTTTATTCTCAACACTCCCCCTCAAGATGGAGGGGATCGAAGTGAGTCCCATCTTGGCAAGAAGATGGTGGTGCGATGGTCCAAAAAAGGACTTTGTGAATATGTCGGCAAGTTGATCCTTTGAAGGGAGATAGTGAAGAGAAATGAGCCCGAAAAGAAATTGTTGCCGAACGAAATGACAATCTAGCTCCACAAGTTTTGTGCGTTCGTAGAATACGGAATTTCTAGCGATATGAATCGCTGCTTGACTGTCAAAACGAACGGGTATCGACAAAGCCATTGGAACTGATACATCAGATAGTAAGCGAGTTAACCAAGTGAGCTCTGCAACTAATCGTCTCATCGATCGATATTCCGCTTCAGCTAATGAAAGAGACACAGATGATTGCTTCTTAGATTTTCAAGAAATGGGAGAACCTTCCATGGAGATGAAAAACCCACTGATCGATAGACGAGAATCTGGGCAAGACGCCCAATCCGCATCGCAAAATGCATTGAGGGAGAAAGATGGAGACGCGGATAAAAATATTCCTTGACAAGAATATCCTTTCAGGTAACGCAGAACCCTTAAAGCTGATGTGAAATGTATATCGCAAGGAGTTCGCATATATTGACTTAATGTTAATACTGCATAGCATAGATCCGGCCTGGTATGAGTTAAATAATTTAACTTGCCAATCAAATGCCTGTAAACAGAAGGATCTGACATGGGTGTTCCTGATGATTCAGAAAGTTCACAAGAAGGATCCATCAGAGATGATACAGGATGTAGATGAGAAATGTCAAACTCTTGAAGCAAATCAAAGGTATATTTTACTGATGATAATTCCATGGTCTTCCTTTAAAATTTCCATTCCTAGAAAGTAATGTAGAAGTCTTAGGTCTTTGATATTGAATTCAGAATGAAGAAACTGCTTTAGACACTCAATCTCTTTGGTGTCACTACCTGTAATGAGGATATCATCGGCGTAGAACGCCACAATAGATATCAAAGAACCACTCTTTTTAAAAAATAGGAAATAGTCGTTGAGAGAAGCACTGTAACCTTTGAAATTAAGAGCACCTGCAAGTTTGGCATACTATTGCCTAGAAGCTTGTCTCAAACTATAAAGCGATTTGTTGAGTTTGCGCACCAAATTAGGATCAGGATAAGACAAACCAGGTGAAAACTTCATATATACTTCTTCTTGCAAATCTCCTTGCAAGAAAGCATTTTTAACATCAAATTGAGAAATGTCCCAATGCTTTTTAGCAGCCACAGATAAAATGTATCTGATTGTAGTCATTTTGACTAAGGGGGAGAAGGTTTCATTGAAATTTACCCCTTCTTTTTGGATGTCCCCCTTTATGACCAGCCTAACTTTTAGCCTCTCAAGTGATCCATCTGCATGATTCTTTACCTTGTAAACCCATTTGCAAGGTAAAGTCTTCCTTCCAGGTGGAAGTGGAACCACATTCTAAGTGTGGTTGGACTGTTGCTAGTTCATCATCCATTGCACTGCACCAATATGGATTAGTAGATGCCTGGTGATAACTAGTTGGTTCTTTGATTTTAGATACTAATTCAAGAATGAGTTGATTTGATAAAGAGAGTCCAGCAAAAAAAATAGAATTAGGTGCAACAGATGATGCAAAATAAAACTCAGTGACTGGGCTAAAAAAGATATTATTACAGAAATAATCTTGTAAATGAACTGAAAGTACACCTTTATTAGTTCTGTATGATATCCTAAGAAGTGGTGTACTGGTTGTAGGTAGACTTTCTGGTGGAGAAGGTAGGGTTGATTGTGAATGTAAAGAATCTGAAGTTGGTAGTGTATCTGAAAGTGGAAAAGTATGGTTTGTGAAATTTGTGTTGAAAAGGAGTGTGTCATTAGTGAAAGAAATAGTTTCATGGTCTGGTACAGAAAAGATAGGTGGATGTGATATGAGATTCTTTATAAAGGGAAAAAGGTTCTCATAGAACTGGACATCTCTAGTGACAATTATTTTCTGTGTATTCAACTCTAAGAGTTTAAAACCCTTTTGATTAATGGGATAACCAAGAAAGACATAATCTTGTGCTCTGGATTCAAACTTCCCTCTCCCATGTGACAAAGTGCTAGCATAGCACAAACATCCAAAACACTTTAATAAACTATAATCAGGTGTCTTACCAAACAATCTATGATAGGGAATTTTTCCATGAAGGACTCTTGAAGGCATCCTGTTAATAAGAAAAGTAGCAGTGAGAATACACTCTCCCCAATATCTTATGGGAACCTGAGATTGAAATAAAAGAGCCCTTGCTGTTTCAAGCAAGTGCCTGTGCTTCCTCTCAACAACTCCATTTTGTTAAGGGGTAGCCACACAGGATGTTTGATGTACAATCCTTTGAGAGTTGAAATAATTAGTTTCAATCAAGCTCTTTCCCAACTCCAGGGCATTATCTAACCTTATTTTCTCCACCTTAACATTAAATTGTCTCTTTACCATATTAAAAAAACATTGCAATACAGAAAAGGCATCACTTTTGGTTCTCAACAGATAAGTCCAAGTCCCTCTACTATAATCATCCACTATAGTAAGGAAGTATCTATATCCATTGTAAGTATCTACCTTGTAGGGTCCCCAAGTATCAATATGAATAAGTTCAAATATAAAAGTTGTTGAAATTTAACTATTGTGGAAAGAAGGTCTAGATTGTCTAGTTTTGGGACAAATATCACAAAAACACTCAGAATTAGATGGAAAAGAAATGAAACTGACATTCTTCATTGATGAAAAAGGCAAATGCCCAATCTAATATGCCAAAGTCTTACATTAGAAGCTGCATTAGTACAAATGGGAAAGGAAACAGTACCATCTTTATTAGAAACTGAAACTGAAACTGAAGAACTACTAGGATTAGCAATAATCTTCCTACAAGTAGTCTTTTTGAAACTAGAGAATGACTTCTTGGCATTAGGTTTGAGTAGATAAAAACCTTCTTGTGCTTCACCAAAAACTTAAGGCCTTTTCATGGAAGGGCCTTACATCACACAGTTTGTCAGAGTGAAATACAAGGTGCAAGAAAACTATTTACACAATTTGTGAATAAACATAAGATTATACTTGAAACTAGGAAAATATAACACATTTTCTAGAATTAAATCAAAAAATATGGCTACTGTACCTATGTGAGTAACTGAAATGGTTTGATAATTAGGAAGATTGATAGTAAAAGAAAATTAAAGACAAGTTATGAAAGCAAAGGAAGATGAATTGAAACACATGTGTTCTGATGCACCTGAATCTATGATCCAGGTGCTAGAGTTTAGGACAGAAAAACATGAGCCAAGATGCTTAGAAATTGTACCAGCTATAGAATTAACATTGATGTCAATCCTTGAATTTGAACCTTCCTCCATTTTCATCTGTTTGAACATCTGAACAAACTGAGAATATTGTTCTTTGCTGAAAGGCATCTCAGATTCAATAGCTTATTTTTGCACTGCATCTTCCATCATAACATTATTCCCCTTTATCTGATTTTGAGAACCCTTATTATTTGTGAACTGAAAATTCTCAGGAAAATCTATTAGTATATAACAATCTACTTTCAGATGTCCTTGCTTTCCACAATAATCACAAGAGACATTTGGGTTGTATTTTCCCCTTTTTTTGATATTTTGAAAGCTGTTTGGTGAACCTCTGCTGTTGGACCTGAGGAGGTACAGACCTAGGATAAAAATTTCCAGATCTTAGGGGAGCTGATAGTATGAATTTTTGTGTTTGTTTCCCTACTTTCTGAGTGTTAATATTTCCTGTCATGAAGGCTGATGAATCTGCAGAATTCACAGGGTTGAAATAAGATTCCCTTTGGTTCTCATCTTGTAGAATCAAAGAGTAAACAAGATTGATGTTAGGTAATAGGTTGATCATGAGAATGTTGCTTCTATCTTGAGAATAGGTATCATTAAGACCCATGAGAAACCGTATCAACCTCTCATCCTCTAAGGATTTCTTTAGTTTAAGCTTACCTTCACACATACACACACAACTACACTGAATATTAGAATTAAGAGAATCTAGTTCATCCCATAATTTTTTGAGTTTAGTGAAGTATCCTGCTATGTTATTTGTTCCTTGATTTAAGTTATTGAGCTCCTTTTGCAGATGATAAAGCTTAGCACCATTGGACTGACCAAACTTGTGCTCAAGGCTGGTCCAAAGTTCTTGTACAATTTTGGAATAAATTACACTGTCAGCTATGTCCTTAGATAGTGAATTCAAGATCCAGAATGTGACCACGTCATTGCACCTGTTCCATGCTTGAAAATCTATTGCATCCGATGCTGGGCATGAGTGGGAACCCGTGATGAATCCCAATTTGTTCTTTGCCGACAGAGCAATTAGGACCGACCTCTTCCACCCTGGATATCCCTTACCATCAAAGGGTGTATTTACTAGTGTCATACCAGGGTTACCAGAAGCATGAAGATGATTAGGATGATTTGGATCCATGGTGAGAGTGCTAGCAGTAGTAGTCACTGAAGCAGTAGCTGTTTGCTTCGCCATGTTTGAGATCGAGAAAGGAGAAAGTTGGTGTTGAATTTGATCTGAAAATTATTGCTTTGATACCATGTAGAAAAAGTTGGAACAAAGTTTGGGAAATTTTGATTTATATTCCTTGTCAATGACCTTTATTTATACAAGCTAAACTAAAGAAAGAATTTTTCCTTCTATGCTAAACAATGAAACTAAAACTACTAAATATTAAAGAAGAAGCTTCTCTTCTAAGCTAAAATAAAATAACCTTCTATTCTAAGTTGGCCCATGTTCTTATTTGCTACTGAAAATATTTATTTCGGTCCAAATATTTGAATCGAATGACGCTCTTCTTTTATTATCAACATAATGCTTATCAGATACTTTTAATCAGCTAACTCAAATGGGCTCTTGAGACATTAGTAAAAGCATGTGATATCTTCTGGTTATGGTTGTCCACATGGTTTAATAGTGTTAATTCGACTAGTAAATATCATGGCCTAACTAACCTGACATGCAATCAGATTTTAAAGGTATAAGGCCTAATAAAGTAGTTTACCCTAATATTTATGCAGATTATGCTCCATGATATGCTTGTTTTGCAAATCACATGCATTATACATATAGTTTTTAAAAAGTATAAAAAGGGCAACACCTAATTAGACCAAATCAAAGTATAACAATCACTTAAGTACGGATTAACTGGATCTTATGACTTCTGGCCATTAGTCTCCAGCAACAGGCTGTACACGTTACCTGCCACTTCTCTTACAAAAACTAATAATCTAATTAATTAAATGTGAGGCCCTTAATTGGCCTGAATTTTGAAATCGGTGCTCTTTACTTCATTATGAAAAAAGACTAGATCACGTCATCGAGAGACATGGATCTTTAGTTAATTTTGATTAGGAATGACTAATTATACTTTGAGGGGTGTGCAACAATGAGATTAAGAATAAAGAAATAGAAAAAAACCTGTCATGTCGATTGCTTAATTATACTCTTGACAAAATTCTAGTGGACTAGCATATGCTTTGCTTCATTTGTCAGTATTATTCCGCAAAAAGTGACTATCCTAATTTGTTTTAAGTGTAATTTGTTTTGTTTAAAGTTTAAAATAAAATTAAAGAAGGTACTCGTGATTTCTTACATGTGCACAACAATCAAATAAAAATTGTTGGTGAGCTACTAATTAAGCTGGGAAGGTAATGAACGGTTAATGATTTCTTGAATATTCAACACGGAAGAGTCTTACCTTGAATATAATCAAATGCTTTAAATCACCTAATTATAACAAGAAAATCATTCTAGCTTAGTTTATTTGTTACCTAATCTTTCACCTTATTGATGAGCGTTTAATTTTTCGTAGCAATTCCCTTTCCCTTATCACTACTTTATTTTTTTTAAAAAAAGTAATTATAGAAAAAAATATTTTCTTTCTCGATCGATAGTAAACTTAATTATGAAGATCGCCTTTTCAGTATAGAACTTTACAGCTAAACTTCCTTATGTAATTATGTTATCTCAAGCGGAAGGAAACATGGTTCAAGTAAAGTGTTGCGATAGAAGAAAATTAAGACTAAACAACTTTGTTCACCACGATTTTCATAAACTCAAAGAAATCATCTAATATTCTACAATATGATCATTGAGTATATTATATAATTGATAATTCTCACAAGATTACAAAAATAAAAGAAATTAGAGTGCAACATAAATCTTGAGCCTACCCAAGAACACGGTGTCAATATTTGAGGGAGAAGAAGAAAAACAAATACTTAGGAAAATCTAATTATAATTATGTTTTGAAGGTGTGAATTAAAACATGTATTCATAATACCTTTGATATTTCTTAAAACACATCTGCTAAAAGTACACAAAACCTTCTTGAATGGATGGTTCCAATAGCCATTTATTTTAAATAAAAAACAATGTTTAAATTAATTTCTTATAAAATATTTAATGAATATATTTGAAGTGTTTAGATGTGGAGCTACCATGTTAATTTTTTTTTATTTTTTATTTTGGGTGCAATACCATGTTAAGTTATGTAATCCCATAGTCAAAATACTTTTTTTATTCTACAAATAAAGTCAGATGTGTGCTTTCATTACCCCTTAAACTCTTACTATAATATTTTCTCTCAATGGAATTAGATTAATGAAGTTTTTATATATTATATAATCAATTTTGTTTTGAAGTGTTTAACAACACTTCTTTTAAAAAGATATCTGCAAATGAGGAACAATTTGGTTTCTCTTTTTCATTTCAATTACTCACTAATTACTAGGCCAACAACAAAGGCAAGTCCTTTTAATAAAATCAATGGAAAGAATTAAAGTATCCAATTCTTAATAATTTGTTCCAGAATTTGCAATTATTTGAATACAATTCATTTATCTCATCATAGAGAAAGCGCCAAAATGAAAAAAATATAAAATATGATTATGCTAGCTAGTGATGCAGATTTAAGTAATTTTGTAGGCAATTATTAGGAATAGTTAGGTTTAGTTTGTTGTATTATCTTAATCATATCCATATGCTGTATAGTTTTCCCCCAATAATTCAATCCTGATATATATATTTCCATTTATCAATATTTTGTTTTCCACCACGTCTGACCTAATCTTTAGATTAAATAAATGAAAACGAACCTCCACCAGGAACTTTCTCTATAATATATATATATATATTCAGTTTATAAAAGTCTAAAGATCGCTTGAGTAAAAAATACCTTGTGATTATATATTATATATAAACTTATGTCACTATTTGCCATAAAGTGGAATGAAATATTGAAATTGATCGTGAAGCACCCACTAAAATATATAATTAAGAGAAAAAGTATAGCTAATATTTTACAACCCGAAAAGTAAAAAAAGAAAAGTTAATCAACTTATGATAATTTGTGTTTGGTTCTCATGGACCTTTCACTAGTTTCCTGTCTAAATATAATTAAATGAACTATAAAAACAGAGACAACTTAACAAAGAGCATTGAAGCGTGTTACCCACAAGCCAGCGATGGAATAATCTTTAATAAAATAAAGAAAAAATACCCAATTATCCCTGAACTATATTCAAAAGGAATACGTCACACCTCAACTTAAAAGGGGTCTTATTACCCCTGAACTAATTAAAAGTGAATTTTTCACCCCTTTAGTGTCTATGTGGCACATACGTGGCACACACGTGTGCCTACGTGGACATTTCAGTGTGTTGTGCCACGTATGTGCCACATAAGCACTAAGGGGGTGAAAAATCCACTTTTAATTAGTTCAGGAGTAATAGGATCCCTTTAAGTTGAGGTGTGGCATACCCCTTTTAGATATAGTTCAGAGGTAATTGGGTATTATCTCTAAAATAAAAAAAGAGACTAGAAACTTAATAATGATTGTAGTATATTGGATGATTATTATCTATTACTTCCTCCGTTTTAAAATAAATGATTTAATTTGATTTAATACGGAGTTTAAAAAAATAAAAAACACTTTTGAATATTGTGATTCTAAATTAAAGTTATGTCAAATATACCAAAATGTTCTGTATTCTTGTGGTCCTAAACATGCCATGTATTCTGAGCCGGGATCTATCGGAAATAACCTCTCTACTTCTTCGAAGGTGGCGGTATGGACTGCGTATATTTTACCCTCCCCAAACCTCACTTTATGAGAATACACTGTGTTAAACATGTCATGTGAAAAGTTGAACTAAAAATATTATCAAAAAAAAAGGATCATATCTTTCTAAATAAATTTAAAAAAAAATAAGTTGAACTAAAAATATTATAAAAAAAAGGATCATATCTTTCTAAATAAATTTAAAAAGAAAATAGGTCATTCATTTTTAAAACTTAGAGAGTATATTGTCATTTAAATATAATTTCTTTTGCTACTGTTACTTAACTTTTGATGCAATGATGAAAGTCTTATTTTATGCGGGATCAATTTAATGTGGTTGTTGGTATTTTGTTTTTCTCATTTTATTTTTCTTTGCTTATTATTCATTAATTGTTATTATTATCTTTTACTCAATTTTCTTTTTTATAGAAATTTTTATTTGCTGTCTACTTTTCTTTATAATGTTGTAGATTCATCGTTGAGATGGCAAATGTATAACAATATATATATATATATATATATATATATATATACTCCAATAAAAAATAATACAATCTAATCAATATCATATATGCTAAAATCATATAACACAATAAGATACATACAATACAATAGGTTATGAAACTGAGAAGACGTCAACAACTATTTATCAACACTCATTTAAAATTCTATCTTTTCAATGAAATCCAATAATTTATTTGTGACCTAACCAAATGCCTTCATCTAGAGCCAAGCCAAGAATCCCCAAACAACATTATCATTTTTAAAATTGACTTTTTAATGAGCAAAATGATACTACTTAGATCAGTACATGAAGGCATCAGCAGAAGCCATAATTGGCTGATTAACATGAAGCAAATTCCAAGGATTCAAGAAACCATCATCACCAATAACCTGTGTTTCATCAATTGTTGAGTTTGCTGAGTTGATGCAATTTATAATCTCATTTAAAGACTGAAGCCTATGACTCAACTCCGCCATTTGTGCTCTGAGAACAGAATTCTGTGCCTCCACATTCAAATAAACCTGTGTGACCCTATTTATGTTTGTGACAGTTTGGTTATTTTGTTCCTTAAGTTGATTCACTTGAGCCATTAATTCATTCAAATGTGTCTGCTTCTTCATTCTTGATCTTCTTGCTGATTCCCTGTTCGATATCATTCTTTTGCGCTTCCTTTGATCCATTAGTTGTTGTAGATCCTCTGACCCTGATGAAGAAGGTCCGCCAGGAGAAGTCATAATCTCTGTAACTTAACGCGTTACAACTGAATAAAGTTTGAGTAGTAGTAATAATAATAATAATAATAATAATAATAGCTAAATTAGAGTACGTCCAGTTTTGGTTAGTGAGAAGGAAACAGAAATTTTTTCATGAGAACACGTAGAACCAATAGAGGAAGACAACAGAGAAGGATTGAACTAAGTGAGTTCCACGACGTAATGTTGAGTTAATTGTAAAACCAGAAAGAAGGACTTCACTGATTACTGGAGACATGAATCTCAAACTACATCAAAAACCAGGACTCTATGGCTATGCATCAAAATATAAAAGTGAATTAAGAAGAGAAGTATTTTGATCTTTATGAAAATAGAGTATCGAAGAACAAAGACAGAAATATTATAAGGGCTGAGGTCTTTTAAACATATAATATGGAAGGGGTGGAGAAGAGGTGAAGGTGGAAGGGGCTTTTGATGGTAATGAAGATTCATTTTATAGAAATGTTAATGGTCATTGAAGGAATAAAATACTCAAAGTAAATAAAGTAATACGACCATCAATCAAATATAAAATTCCATAAGACCTAAAGCTTATTACGTAAAGCTTTGAAAAACAGTGGCTTTCTATTATGGTGGTATATGGGAGAAATTTGAATATACAGGACAATGCGCATGCCACTTGGTTTTACTAGTTGGAAGATTCTATTACACATGCGGTAAAGTATGTAATGTACAAAATAATTTATGTACTGATCAACATATTATATTGATTTATGCACTCGATCGACTACTATTGTTAATAAAAGTAAAAATCTTACTAAATGTTACCTCATTATTTCAGGACGATATGTAATTTATTTTTTTTAAATTAAGTTTATATATATATATATGTGTGTGTGTTTGGGAAGGAAGGGGGTGGGGTGGGGGAGAGAGTTAAAGTTATATCAACATCATACAATCTCCTCTTGTATTTTCGAGAGAACTTGTAATTTTAAAAATTTAAGTCAATTATCATTCAAAAATTCATCCAAATTAATCACTGAACCATGAATTTTTTGAGGGATACAATTCATACAAAATTTTCAAGAATTTTTTTTGGGATACAATTCATACAAAATTTTCTTTCTTGTTTGAATAATTAGCGGCATATCTAGAATACAATCTGGACTTTATTGTATATTAGCTTGAAATATTGTGAGGGATTTCTAAATTTTGAATGTGCTTCTTCTTATGATGATGCAACGCAAACAATCTTCCTAAAACTTTCTTTTGCTAAAAAAAAAAGTCTTGAAAGGTGGAGGGAAGATGTTGGCAACTAACAAATTGATATGAAGGGTTAGATTAGAACAGAAAAATTTGGAAGATAGAGCAATTTAATTAAGTAGATTAATTAAAAAGAATAAAGGTCACCGACCGACAGATTGTCATGCCGTACGATAACATGAGACCCCTTAAGCATGGCGAAGAGCTATTAATGTCTAATATATTAGTCAAGAATTCAGTTCACATGCATCTGCTGCATCTCAAACACCCACCGACTTCTTACATCGTGTTTAGTACTCTATTAATTATAGTAGCACTAATAGTCAGAGACACAGTTGGCAAAGGCACTACACAATTAGGACCAGCAAGCTAAAGAAACTGTACTAATAACGTGTCTTAGTTTATAATGTTTTACTGTTCCACGATTGTTTAGGGCCTCATTTGGCCATGAAATTATAATTTTTTGGAGTTGGAGCTGTGTTTGATTATGAATATAAATTAAAGTTGTTTTCACTTTTTCAACAATTCCAGAATTGTATTTGGAAATTGCATGGCCAAACACATACAGTTTTCACGTTTTTTTTGCTAAAGTAAAATAATTTTCTAGAAAAAAGTGAAAACTTTTCATGGCCAAATGGTATTGGCAATCACCGAGCTTATATTCACAATGAAGAAGACAACAAAGAAATGAGTAAAGTGTCTTCATCGATGTCTATTTGTGAAGATAATTTCAATACAGGTATTGAGTCACATTAGCTTTGGGCCTGGATATCATATTGGGCCAAATTCAGAATGTATGGATAAAGTGTTTTTAATACAATCTAGTCCTTTGTAGCAGTATATATGTACGTGAATATTAATATCAATAACAAGGAAAAACTTCCGCAACTTCTGCCCCTCAAATTCTTTCAAATGGCTACTAAGAATGGGTTGTTGTTCATCTATATGGTTCTGGAGAACATTTATCTTAATTTGAGTTGAGTTAGTTTCCAAATTTAGTTTGCTAATATAGTACTATCAGTGTAGATATGCCGACCCATCACACCTTATATTTTGTTAATAACTTATTCAAAATGTATGCTTCGTGTCGTCTCCTAATTCTGGGCGTCTGACGAGTTTTATAGGTTCGACATTGGAACTTGAGATTCAGAAGAAGTTGTTCTCTCCTAATTATACATATAATTTGAAGTAATCCTTATTATCAAGAACCAATTTTTAAAACTAATAGGCTCAGATTTCATCTCTTTAACATGTTCAAGCTTCTATTCAAGTAGGATAAGTAAAGATTATCATACGTAATTTTCTGCAAGAATTAAGAGAAAGTAAGTGAATAAATTGTCCTTTGGGAGCTAGGTAATTGGCTTTGATCCGCCTAGGTAATTATGTGGTTACGCCATATAATTAATTTCTTTATGAATTATGAGTGGAAGAAAAGTGTTCAACTAGTGCACCACCATAAAACAAATTAAAGCTTTGGTGACCTATCATTTCCCCAACATTTGATTGCCTTTGTGTACATATCTCCTTTTAAATTTGTGTCAAGCCTCCACAACTAAAGTATCACAATAAGCATATTCGTTAATCAAGGTGCTCCATCCTCTAATTGTTTAATATAATCCTCTATTTACTTACTCCATTAAAAGTTTCAGAGCTGGAGTACTTTACTCTCATTTTCATACATTACAAAAGATTAAATTAATTTTTTTAATCAATCAATGGATAAAGACCACTCGTCTGGTTTCCAAACTTAGAGTTCCTCCTTTTTTTATGACGTTACCTAGTCAACAACTTGAAGTTTCTTAATTAGAACATATTTCCATTATAAGTAAATAAAGTTCAAAAAAAAAAAAAAAAGGCAGCCTGATGCATTAACTTCCCACTATGCGTAAAGTTTGGAGAAGGGTCCCACCACAAGAATCTATTATATGCAGTCTCACCTTTTTGTAAATATTTCTTTTCCATTATTCGGCATGTTATGTACCTATTAGGCTATTAGTATGAGAAATTATTTGTTACATCAAAGTACAAGACAGGAAAGAAGACACAAGCATCCTACTTTACTATTTTAAGTATTGGTTGAAATAAAATTTCTCCCTAATTACCAAAGAAATTAGGATGGTTACTGGAGCATAAATAAATGCAAAAAATTCATCGTAAATGTGCCTTCTAATTAATAATTATGATGGGAGTCAATAAATAGCAAATATATATTTGAGGACTCTGCTGAAAAGTGAAAAGAGAGGGAGCAAAAAGGAAAATGGAACGCCGTTGCCGGGGATCGAACCCGGGTCACCCGCGTGACAGGCGGGAATACTCACCACTATACTACAACGACTTGGCTGAGATCCGTTTGTACTGCCACTTAATTGAACGTTTTAGGTAAAATAATTCTCACAATTGTTCCTGCTTATTCAAAGTGTCCACGAGCAACTCGTAGATTTGTCCAATACTTTGCATGGCCCAGAGAGGCGAACTGGTCTGACCCCCTATGCCAGCCCAGATTTATATATTAATTTAACAAAACTTGTAACTATCAATCCTGAAAGAAAGTCTTGGGCTGCTTGACAAGATGACAATAACAATAAACTCAGTATATTCTTACAAAGTGGGGTATGAGGAGGGTAAGATGCACGCAGTTCATACCGCTACCTCCGAAGAAGTAGAAAGGCTGTTTCCGATAGACCCCGGCTCAAGATAAAGAATAGTAAATGGAGAGGGGGGGATGGATGTCATAAAAGAAAATCAGGAATGGGCGATCAAACCAAATGCTAACATCATGATAATAACATCAATTAGAGGCATTAACTGATCTTTAGATTTCGTGATCATTTTAACTTATATAATACATGGACTTGAAACTTTCAAATCAAGCATATAGTCATAATCAGTTTGCTTTAATAATTCTGAATGTCAAGGAGCATTTAAAGAGAGTCACAGTAATATTTGTTTGAAGATATAACTTTGAAAAGAGTTACAGCCGTGTATCTTAACACGTTATAGCAGGTAACTTGCTTACTTTTCATGCTACTAATATCAATTTTTATGGTCAGATATAGTTATATTTTAAGTAACATTAGTGCACGTTCTTACTGATATTCTCTTATAATGGCAGTTCAATTATCCCATTAGTCTTGAATGCAGAATGCTTTGGAGCCAATGGTACAGGGAACACCATTGAATAGCACTAATAAAAGGATCACAGAGACCAATTACACCCAAGCTGGAAGGAAAATGGGAAGCTTAGCCCATAAAATTATGTACAGCTTACAAGTAGTCTAGTCCAAGGGTCCATATAGACTGGATAAATTGGTTGCCTCATTCAGTCCTCGGCTCAATACACACCAAAAATATTTCACAATAGTAATAATCTAAAAGTCCAATAAAAACAGTTCGGTGTACAAAGTATGCTTCGCGCGGGATCCGGGGCCTGGCTGCTCCCTAAAGGGGGCGTCATGCAGGCCGCAACTCTGCAAGTAGCTTACCCTGGTGCAAGCATCAATAGTTTGATTTCATAGCTCGAACCCGTGAACGGAGACGACTTACTCCCACTAATAATCTAAAAAAGTAAAGAAGATGAAATGAAGTCTTCAATTATAACCTTAAGTGATTCTCAGATTGATCACCTCTTTGTTCCAAATGTGTCCAAGTTGCCACAATGACTTAACTGAGTATTTATCATAATACAGAACAAAAATGTCCAGTTACTTTCTTTGCTTAGGTCTCTTCTTTTGTGTCCCAAGCGGAAGTACATAGACTACATAGAGGGTAACTAGTAAAACGTGTTGATATAAGCTGCTTCAGGATGGTAATGAAAGATTTCTCTCAGCATCATCTCCCGAATCAATGGTTCTGCCATATTCTCATCAATATCCAGATTAAGAGGAAACTGAGCGGGAAGATTGCAGGTTGGATCATATAGACTTGATAGGTAAGGATGATAGAGAGCTTCAGTAACTGTTATTCTCTTTGAGGGGTCAAAAATGAGCATTCGCTGCAATAAGTCTATTGCTAAAGGATCAGCCTGAGGGAAGAGAGAAGAAAAGTGAGCTCCTCGGGTAAAAGGAAGAGATCGGATGAATCCCTTAGCCCTTGGGTTATCAATGAAATGAAGATCAGCTTCAGGCTGGCTACCAAGGATATTGAGAATAAGTTTAAGCTGATTGAGGCACTCAGTTCCTGGGAAAAGAGGTTTCCGGCCAAGGATTTCTGCGAAGATGCATCCAACAGACCATACATCAATCGATGTTCCATAATTGTCACAGCAAAGTAGCAGCTCTGGTGCACGATACCAACGAGTGACTACATATTCAGTCATGAACTGCCCATTGTCTCTGCTAGTCCTAGCCAGTCCAAAGTCACATATCTTTAACTCACAGTTAGCATTCACAAGGAGATTCCCAGGTTTCAAGTCCCGGTGGAGAATGTTAGCTGAATGAAGATATTTCAAGCCACGAAGGAGCTACAAATTCACAGGAAAAGCGGTTGTTAGTTAGATGTAGAATGCATTGGAATGATGGAGAACAAGAATCATGAAAGGTGCAGTAACAACGTCAAGCTTGCTTAATGTAGAGTCAGACTTCTGAACACAGATTATTAATGGAATGAGAATGGTAATGTCTCTAGTGACTACAGTATATGCAGACTTGTCTGCACGACAAAAATGATCGTTGATTATCTCAGATTAAGAAAGATTAAATTTTTAAATCAATTTCTACCACCGTCAATAATATCCAATTATAACCAACTTCCTTTGGTGGAAATTGGAATTGTTTCATTCTATAGCCATGATGCATGATGCAAAATGGTAAACTTCAAAAGATAACACATCCAAGAAAAAATCTAGCTTTAAAGCAGGGATCATTTAGCAGAAAAAATCACCATAATGCCGTAGTTTCAACATTATTTCTCTTCCTAGATCTTCTTCTTGTACCAAAAACTAGAACTCTTTGGAGTAGCTTCCAGACTAGCCAAATTTTACGAATTCTCCCACAACTTATCAAAGTTCTACATGACCTGTGCAGAAGGAGAAAAGCGTTCTCACAAGTAAACATCTATAAGACTTCTTAGACTCCTACACAGTGCACAAATATGAAACTTTACTAATGTTTTATCACTCTTGAGTTTTCTAAATTATGGCGATATATACAACAAGAAACAGAATTTTGAATCTGTTAAAACATATTATAGATCTTTCCAGTACACTAACAGAAAATAATTCCGTGGGAATGTGTCAACTATATCACCATTTAATTTTACCAACAGCTTGTGTACAGTAATTTTTTGATGAGGTAGAACTTGTATACAGTAGATTGCAGAACAAGTAGAAACTACATCGATTTTTCAACCAGCAACCTCATAAGTGCCACTTGATTATATCAGTGACATGTCGAAGAAGTCAAGCTTATTGCACGATATGTTTCATGAAGTGAAAGGCACTAAAACAAGATAGAGGAGACCACACGGGTTACTTGCTAGTTGATAACAAAAGGTAGCCAATAGGAGAATGATATAGCTAGTTCAATTTTAGCAATTTGAAATCATTTTATTCTTTGGTCTGCTTGCTACAAGTAAAATTGTCAGAAAGGTGAACTTTTTACTTAGGAAAGTCAGTTTTTTTTTCTCTACCTCTCTTCCCCCCTTCATTTCCCCGTCTAGATAAAATTGAGAATCCTGAATGCAACCAACAATCAAGAAGATAAAGCTCAATCAAGTGCTCAAAAACTTACCATATCTAAGGTATATACATATTAATGTGGCATAAAAGCAATAAGGACAAGAAGAGAAATGAGTTCATAAGCTAGGCAATACCTGAAAAAGAAAATACTTGCAATGGTCATTGGATAAAGGCTGCGTCGACTTAATGATATGATTAAGATCTGTATCCATCAACTCATAAACCAAATAGATATCCTTGAAACTACTTCTATGAATAGGCATCATCACATCCTTCAAAGCAATCACATTCTCATGCCTTATATGCCTCAAAAGCTTCAATTCTCTTAGAGTTCTAAGTGCATCAATTCTATTCGAAAACACGTTATTGATCTTCTTGATAGCAACTCTCTCATTTGTCTCCCTATTCACTGAGGAACAAACCACACCATAAGCTCCTCTCCCAATAGGTTTGATCGGAACGTATTTCGTATCAACTTCAAATATAGTTTGCCACATTCTGTAATAGTTCTTCCCTCGAGGACTAATTCCATTTGGTGGCTCCACTTGTGTTGCCATTTCTCTGTTATTTTCAATATTCACAACAGTGAGCAAGAAAATAAAAAGATCCAATTTTTTCAATTATATCCAAAAATCTATAATCCTAACTCCCATCTATATACACAAGACAAAACAACTTGACTAAAGCAACATGTTTTGCATTCATGACTCAGAAAGCAAAGAATAAGAACAGTACATTAGTTAAGCCAAAAAAAAATAGAGACAAAAAGGGAAGTAGAGAATATATACTTTTGTGTTTTGTGAGAATTCGATCTTCTTCTTAGCTTATAAATTATTGCAAATTCAGAATTTACCCCTTTCTTTACCTTCAATCTTGCACCAAATTCAGAACAGCTTTTTCCAACTTTATCAGTGTAAAGGCATCCACATCAAAGAATAAGTAAACCGAAAGTATAACAAATTCTTCAAGAAAATTCACTGATCAATACAGGAGCCAAACATGGCCTTCACTCAATAAAGATTAGGAACGCAACGTAGTTCATCACATCTGTAAATTGATTAGTTGGTAAGCGTGAAGTGAAAGGGATGTTAAAATAGAAAGAAAGAAAGAAAGAAAGAAAGAGAGAATAAAAGGGGGACGATTATCTCAAGAACACGACAGCTACCGTATCTTGTACAAAACTAGTTCAGATTCATGCACAATTCATTAGTACAATAAAGTAGTCTAATTAATTTTAAATAAATACTTATCGACGAATAATATTTACTGTCATCTAATTTCAACAGCTGCCTTCATTCTTTCTTCTTCGGTCACATGTACTTACCACAATTTTCTTGACATCAAGAATGTCAAAACGTCCATCATTTTTAGTACTGTTACTTACTTTTTTTTGGTTTGACTCAGACTTACCATCTCATAATTGAAATTGGAGGATGCTTATTCTCCAACCAATCCTCTTTTATCCCTGCTTATTTTGTTTGTGTTTTTATAGTATTAATTTTTTATAAAGTTAGAAGCATACTACTTGTTTAATTTATTTTATTCCCGTTAATATGATACTTATGAAAATTAAATTCTAACATCATTTTATTTTTGTACTACATTTTTCATCACTTTTAAGAATTCTATCACACATTATACTAGTATATTAGATTTTAAATGATGATTTAATATTCTATTTATTAACTAAGTTATCAATTTTGTTTTGATATTCCGTTTCACTACCGCTTACATTAACTTCTTTTTAAAAAAAAAAATCTTAAAACTTTATATTTAATCGAATTCTGTTACGTAAAATTAGACTAGACGGACGGATGCATCATAGAATAAAATTTACAGCTAATTATGTTATTTTTTTGTAATTGAAAATTGGTCACTGTTGTAAACTTTGGAAGTCCAAAATATTGCCATGAAATTTCAAACTTAATTATAGTGATTGTTTTTTCAATTACAAAGCTGAAAAGTTACTAATCCGCTCTGTCACTAATTTCTATTACATTATTTAAATTGGTGAGATTTTGAAGCCGTTAAGCAACTCTTAATCTACGTGGAGTGGAGATATCTATCCTATTGTTTGTTATTATTATTGTCAAATGGAACACTTGAAGAAACGAAGGACATGCTTTTGGCCAGAAGATGCCAACTTTAATTGAACAAAACGTTTACTTTGTGGAAAAATAAAGGTGGATTCTAATTATATATAACCGCCAGTTGAGAGGAGCTTTTCGTCGTCCTCCTTGTTGATAAATTTACGTAATTTTATTATATCATTCTTAATTAATTATTATATATTATTTATATATTAAAAATTAATAATATTTAATTAAAAAATAAAATAAATATTTATGATATATCTGTTTCAGCTGCTTCAACTATAATGTTACTATATTGCTCATAATTAATTATTATAAGTCATCTAAGTATTAAAAATTAATGTTAAAAAATTATTATAAAGTCATCTAAGTATTATAATTAGTTATTATAAGTCATTTAAGACGTCTCTGCTTTGCTGCTTCAATCAGAATTTTATTATATTACACCTAATTAATTATTATAGTCATCTAAGCGTCGCGTCATTTAAAATTGAAATAGAAGAAAAAGTATTACAAATCATAATAATTAAAAAATTAAATTATTTAAAAATTATAATTGACTATCAATGCCACAAGTTTTTGGACAACGAGAGTTATATATATTATTTGAAAATTATATAAAAAATATTATAAATTACGGTAGTTAGACACAACTTCGTTGGTCCTTTCCCTTGCCTTCATTTTTTTCATCCATTTTAATTTATTTGTCTTTTTTTTTAGTTTGTTACGTATTTCAAAAAAATACGAAAAGATTTCTGTACATGACAATAACTAATAACTTTAAAAATTTAAAAGATATAAAATATTTGGCTGACTCTCGAAAATCACTATCATTTAAATTGAAATAGAAAAAAAAAGTATTATAAATCACAGTAATTAAAAATTTAAATTCATTTAAAAATATAATTTACTATTAATGTTATAAAATTTTGGACAAAAAAGTGTGACATATATTATTTAAAAATTATATAAAAAAAATTATAAATTGCGATATCTAACAGCTTAAAATATCTAAACAAAATTAATTTGTTATATATTCCAAAAAAAATGGTACAAAATGTTATATATCACATTAATTAATAACTTAAAAAATTTAAAAGATATAAAATATTTGATTGACTCTCAAAATTATATCAATGCCACTTAAATTGAAATAATAAAAAATAAAATTAACTATCAATGACACAAAATTTTGGACAAAAAGAGTAATATGTATTATTTGAAAATTACATAAAAATAATTTTAAATTAAATAATTAACAGCTTAAAATATCAAAAAAAAAAAATTAATCTATTATATATTTAAAAAATATATAAAAAAAATTATAAATCACAATAATTAACAACTTAAAATTTTTTTAAGATATAAAATATTTGATTGACTCTCAAAATTATATCATTGTTATTTAAATTGAAATATAAAAAAGGTATTATAAATTTCAATATTTAGAAACTTAAATTGTTTAAAAATAGAATTGACTATCATTGTCACAAAAATTTAAACAAAAAGAGCAACATTATTATTTGAAAATTATATAAAAAATATTATCAATTGCGACGGTCAACAACTTAAATTTTTTAAAGCATATTAAAAGTTAATTGATTATTTAAATTCATTTATATCATGTAAATTAAAATTAAAAATTAATATATATTGAATCCGTGGTGATACGGACAATAAATAACTAGTTGTTTGAATAAAAAGTGGAGAAGACATTCCACAATATTGGTGCCTTAAGCAATGAGGCATTCTATGTAGATAGGACCCCAACAAGTGCTTAGGCGGCCGCTGCCTTCTACTTGCAGCCCCTAGGCAGGCACCTACTACTGTGCCCTCCAACTCATTTTTTTGTTTGTTCTGTTATGTTCCGGTATGCTTACTCCATCACATTTTTATGTATCTTAGCTCGATATTTGTCTGATTTGGACTTAACAGGAAGTTTAAGGAGAATCTTATAATTTTAAAGTAAAGGTGTATGAATGTATTAAAATGACTTTTAATCTTCTAGTCGTAAATATGTTAATCTGAAAGTTGAAATTAGAGAACAGTCAAAAAGAAAATAAAGAAATATTTTTTTTAACAGACTTAAAAAGAAAGTAAGATAAAATTGAAATGGAGAGAGTATCAATTTAAAAATATAAAAGAAAAATAATTTTTATATAATTTTAAATTGAAAAAAAAATGGATTTTATAGTTTTAAATTAGTGTTTCTATACGGCAATGTTATTAAAGACAAATTATGAATATTAAAGCTAAACATTGATTGAACATGAAAATGTTATACTTTCTTTAAACTAGGAATTGGATTCTAAATATTGTCTCTATTATCTAGTGTGTAGGACATATGGTTAGGTAAGGTAGATAGATCATGATGTTTTATGAGGATTGAACACTTGATGAGTAGTTTCGTTTTGTAGAATTCAGTGGAATTACCTACATCAAAGGAGTAATCATGTGGAATTACCTACATCAAACTTGTCAACTCTGAACAATGCTCATTCATTTACTTTTAACTTGTTAACTATATTAAAAATAATTTTACATGTTTACTTATTTATATTGAGTAAAACATCTAATATTTTCTGAATTATGATCAAATTTGCTACGACACACTTCAATTTCACGGGAGTTTTATTATTCTCTAAACTCAATTTTAGCGCATTTTTGTCATCCTTTTGTGTTGACGTGGTATCTTTTATCAATCTCTTTAGCTGATGCGCACCTTAGACCAGGGGCGGACCTACCTTGTATTTTGGGGTGCTCCAACACCCACTAAACTCGACGCGGTATAGATATAATTACATAAAAAATATATGAAAAGAAGTATAAAACACATAAAAGCACTCACTAAAACAAAAGTTGGTTGGGCGCATTGACATTTAAGTTGATTTTAAGGTGGTTCATTGGAATGAGGTCTTAGGTTCGAACCTCTTTGAGGTTATTTTCTTACTTTTTCAATTTTTAAATTTTTTAAACACCCACTATCCTTAAATTTCGGGCCCATGTCACATCAGCACAAAAAGGTGATCGAAATATGTTAAAATTAAGTTCGGAAGGAAGGGGGTAATAGGACTCCAAGAAGTTGAAGTTGGAGTGCGTTATAACAAATTTTGCAAAGAATAATAATATTTTCCTACTTGTTCCCCTAACATTAACTATTATTTTCCTAACTTTTTTCCCAATATTTTAAATGCTAGTATACATTTCTATATATTAGAAGCAAAGGTTTCAATATGTGAGCTTTTTGTCTTTAAATTTAATATTAAGGGTATTAAGGTCTTTAAAATAAGTTCTAAACTCAAATTAATAATTTTTTATGATTTATTTTTTGAACCTCATCAAAAATTTTCTCTTTAATTACAAACAACGTCAAGTATAAAATTTACCACAATGCCATCACATGTGCCCTTGCATATATTTCTACACACGTGGACCCTCTATCTTCTATTTATTTTTTATTTTTATTTATCTTTTTATTGTATAAAATTGTTTCAAATATATTATATTTAAGGAAATTGATTATTAAGATGATAATTTATAGTAAAAACTAATTATTGATACAATTAAATAAATTTTATTCTTTATTTAATTTCATATCAAACATATAACTTACTTTCTTTCTTATTTGTTACTACAATTTCACCTAATTTAATTTTTTTTCCAAATATATAGAAGAGAAAATTCTGATATGTCTGCTTATGTTGTCTGCTTTAATTGCTTCAATCGTGATTTTATTATATTAACCCTAATTAATTATTATAAGTCATTTATATATTAAAAAAATAATAATATTTAATTTTAAAAAAAGAAAAAGAAAAATAGACATTTATGACATGTCTATTTTATTTGCTTCAATCGTAATTTTACTTTCTATTATATCATTTTTTATTAATTATTATAAATTATTTATATATTAAAATTTAATAATATTAAATAAGAAAAGTAAAATAGACATTTATGATATGTTTGCTTCAGTTGCTTTAATCGTAATTTTACTAAATATCACCCTTAATTAATGATTATAGATCATCTAAGCATTTAAAGTAGCTCTCCGTCGACCAGTTGGCTTTAGCTGTTTGCTCCGTGATTTTACTATATTATTTATAAGTAATTATTATAAATTATTTACATATTAAAAAATTAATAGTATCTAATAAAATAATAGAATAGACATTTATGACATGTTTGTTTCAGCTTCTTTAATCATAATTTTACTAAATATCACCTCTAATTAATTATTACAAGTCATCTAAGTATTAAATAAATAAATAAATAATATTTAATTAAAAAAGATAAAATAGGTATAAAATGCTAAGTTAACTCTTGATATTTTAAAATAACTTGACGTCTTATATGAGATTTCACTTACTTTTTATTTTTCACAAGTATCTTTTGTAGTAATTTTATTATATCACTTCTAATTAGTTGTTGTGAGTTATTTAAGACATGTCTATTTTGCTGCTTCAATCATGATTTTACTATATCATCTCTAATAAATTATTATGGTCATCTAAGCACCATGTCACTTAAATTATAGTAGAAAAAGTTTTACATAATAATTAAAAATTTAAATTATTTAAAAAATATAATTGACGATGTGATACAAAGCTCTAGACAAGGAGTGTAGCATATATTTTTTTTAAATTAAATAAAAAATATTATAAATTATAATAATTAAAATTTTGAAATGTCTAAAATTAATTTAATCTATTATATATTTTTATAAAATACTTAAAAAATACTATAAGCCACAATAATTAACAACTTAAAAAGTTTAAATGATATAAATATTTGGTTGACTCTCAAAATTATATCAGTGTCACTTAAATTGAAATAGAAGAAAAATATTATAAATCACAATAATTACTAATTAAATTATTTAAAAAAATACAATTGATTATCAATGCCACAAAAGGTTGGATAGAGAGAGTGACATATATTATTTAAAAATTACACAAAAAATATTATAGATTACAATATTAACAACTTAAAATGTCTAAAAACATATTAAAAGTATGATTGATTATCTAAATTCAATTTATGTCACATAAATTAAAACAAAAAAAACATATATTGAGCTCATGCTAGATCACCGATTGAATCTTAGGATGTATATGCAATCCATCTGGGTTTTTTTTTTTTTTTTTTTAACTTTTGTTTAAATATATCAAAATTGAAAAAATGCAAGTTCTAATACATTTCATCAAACAGTGTATAAGAAATAATGTTAGCATAAATAATACCAATATTACTAATACAAACATTATTCATGCAAACATTATTAATATATTCTATCGGCATTATTTTTGTATACTCTAACAAACGACTCCACATTTTAATAGAAGGAACATATACAAAAGTAAAGTTCAATAAAATATCTACATAAGTATGTATTAACGTGTTCTCATAGTCAGATAATTTAAATTAATATGAAAGATGGTAACTTATAATTTTCTTTTCTATATAATTTTTGAAACACTTAAAATTTGAATTTAAAATATTAATTTAGTTTAAGTTCAAAGAACAAGTTGACAAATAAAAGAGAAGGAGAAAATGAAAGCAAATGATGTTTATGGCGGTTTAGTAAGGGAATACAATATGGGTTATTAATTGCAATCCACATGTGATGTAATATGCAGTAACTAGACAACCCTTTATCCTTTTCAACAATTATTCTCTATTTTATACAACAAACGTCAAGTCTTATGTATCAATTTTAATCTCAAATGTTCTACTTAATGTAGCAAATCTCAATCATATGATTAAAGATATAAACTTCCAAATGCATCAAATTTTATTGTTTACATGAGTAAGTTATAAATAATTATCTTGTAAGATTTGGCTCCTTGAAAAATACCACCAAGTAGTTAATATGTTTTGTGTATTCATGTTTTATAATTCATAATTCAAATTAATATCAATTTAACTTACTATACATAGTAAAAATATCTTAACGTTGGGTCCGTGCTGACATAGGCCATGCTACTCTGGTTACAATATACACATAATTTATTAAAGTTAAATTTTTTAGTATGAATACGTACAAATGAACGAATGGAGTAATAACACTTATAATTTCACAAATAAGATTGTTACTTTAACAAATTATCTAAAAGTCGTTATTGATATTGTACTTCCTTTATTGGACGGCTATACATCTTACGTACCACATACACAACATTAATATTAGTATTGACAAAAAATGCATCATGGTATTATCTTTTCTCTCATTCTACACGATTTTGAGATATTCTATCCTATATATGTATTACTTTTCAACCCACTAGATTATTTTTTTTTTTTCTCAAAAGAAAAAGGATGTTAACAACATCATTCAAATTAAATAGAAAAAGAGTATATCAAAAGGTATAAAATAATACCAATAATGATTTGATATATGTTAATAATAAGTAAGTTAACAGAATTATTACAAAAAATTAAAATAAGAGAATAAGTGTGTATAATAAATGACAAAGGAGATTAGTAACGAAACCCAAAATAGTGGGAAATCTCTGAATTCATCCCATACTGAAGACGTTTTTATAGGGAGAGAAATAAAAGTAAGACGTCTTAATTAGTTCTAATTAATATGTGAACACCATCACTTGAGTAACACACATTACGTGAGACACATGATTAAAATTTCTATCGGTTCAATTTCTTTGGAGTGTAGTTCATTAATCATCAATATTGGTGTGAGTTGGTTCATTTTGTTTTGTAGATTGGTTTTCTTTTTGGGCTAATGGATTTCCTTCATGAGTTGACTATATTAAAACAATTCATTTAACAGAGATAAGATTAAGGCTGCTTTAATTTGTTTTGAACTCTTAATTCAACTTTGTAACAACTTAGTAATAATAAAAAATCGACAACGCATGCAGGAGGAAGTAGGTCTACTGAAAAGTATGTCTAACATAACTCTACTCAATTGTGTATTTCTACCTTACAATTAGATCTAGAAAATTTGGACAATTAATTAATTAGTAAGTCATACCATTTTACCAAAATGTAGTTCAACTGACACTAAACTAATTTTTCTCATTCAAATTGCGGGCCTTCTTACTCTTTGTTAAGTCATCGAAAATTTTCACCAAACGAAAAAAAAAAGATTCATGTGGAATTTTTTACTTAAAAAATAATTTGAAGGCAAATTTCATGTCAAATCTCTTCTTTGAACTAGACATAGTTATTAGTAATTACCATTCTGGAAACATAATAGAGTTTTATGATATATTTATCGACCTAAGTAAAGTAATAAGAGGATTTAATTTCTTATAAATCTCATAAGCAAATAGTGAAAAGGGGACTAATTGGGGGGAAAAAAAATGTGGCTGCTGGGATTCGAGCCCAGGTCTCCACGGCCACAACGTGGAATTCTCACCACTAAACTACAGCCACTTGGTGCTCGTAGCTCTAAAATTAATCATTACTATTCTGTGAAAAGAAAGTAGTCACCTAATAAACAATGAACGTCTTAATAAACCTTTTAAATTAGTTCTACAGCCAGTGACAGAAGCATACGAATAAATCGAACATATTAAAATAATTTTAATTATATATAAATATTATAATTTTCTGTCTAAGGAGGTTTGGATGAACTGCTCGCCAAAGATAGCTTCACCCCAGTCTACGGCCAGGAACATATAAAGTAAACTTTTAAAATAAAAATATTAATTATAAGATTAAGACGTATTCAACTAAGTCAGAATTTGAGGACATTGTTTGATTAGAAGAAAGTGAAAATGAAAAATTAATGAGAGCTCTGAAATATTTGCTAGTAGACGTGGGTGACAAAAGTGAATGGATAATGATGGTAATAGCTACAGTATTTGCATAATTCAAGCACTCCAATGATTGTTGAATATATTACTCGTTTGGGTATTTAATTAATCGAACCATATATCATAGTGCGTCCAACTAGGATTCCATTTCTTGTCTACAACCCAAGGGAGTTTAGAACAAACTTATATGTCTAGATTACTGGGATTTCTTTCTTTTTTCTTATTTAGCAAAGCATTGCCCAAGGTCGGACCAAGGACCCTTTAACCCATCGATGTGGGACTTCAAAATCCCCGCATGTTCAGATGGATAATATAAGATGGGAGGCTCAACATCGAAAACAATGAATTGGGTGGGTCTGACTCGGATACTATAAAGAAATCATAAGCTGAATTAGGGAAAAATTTTCTTATGATGTATTAATCCATGTGTACAAAGATGTGTATATATACAAGTATTTCTTGCAAAATAAGAAAATAATACTGTACACTGTTCTAATTCCTATTTGTCTGAATACATAGCTGTTATAACTAACTATATTCTTTGTACAGAATTATCTAGAATATGAACAACTGTCCTTGTATGAATCTAACGGTGCATATTTAATCCATCGTGTTATATTTATGTGCTTCTGATCTTACCACATCTCTCAGCTGTCTTCAGACATAAGTCCATTGAGTTTCTCTTTGGTTCTTGACTTGCTATTGACATCTTTCTTTCCTTTTCTCTTCTGTGTGTTATCATCTTCAATGAAAAATTGGTAAGAGGAATGAGAGTTAATTCTTCCAACATAAACCTTTCACAAAAGATTAAAAGAAACACAAAAGATTCTTGGTCATTTCTAATGCCTCGTATGATTGGATGCTTTAGAATGTATATTCTATGTAGCATATATCATAGGAATATTTTCTCTGGATTATATATAGGATAGGAGTATGTAAATTATGAATTTCCACTAGAATTTTAAGCAAGTTGTGGGGCTATACATTATGAACTTCATTAGATAACCCATGAACATGTTTCTTAGTTTTATGTAATATAAATGTATTTCAGTCTGAAGTACTAGAATTTTCAGCATAATGTGCGGGATATTTCAATCAATAATTCTGTCCGCCTTATTGTGTTTGATTTAGTTTGTACGTTTCCTTCATTAGAATATACAGCCTTTTTTTTTTCTCTTAAAAAAACTTAAAAAGTAGAGGGGTTGTTCAGCAATGAGGCCAATTGAGAAGAGGCCAAAATATAGAGGACAAAATATGGGCCATTATTTCATATTTAGTAATTGATTATTCCTTATACCTTTTTTATCTGACGTTTACCTTTTGTGGGGTACTTGATTTTGGCCCTTTATGTTAACACGCCTTCAATAATACCCTACTTTTTCCTTAGAAAATTGCTATCATTTTCCTTGTTATATGCATTTAACTATTAAAAGCCCTACATAGGGTAGATGGGGTGGACTACAGTTGATACTGTTAAATCAATTCTTGATAGTTAGACTTCATCCAGAATACAATAGGGATGTCCATTTTTTTTTAATGTCTATTTCATACCTTGAAGAAAGAAGAGCTTTTTTAATGCTAACCGCCAAATCAATTGTATGTTGATAGTTACGAATTATGACATTTTCTTGATCTTTCCCAACTTGGCTCATGTTATAAATTATATGCATCTTTTGTTGGCTTTAGCTTTTCTCAACTTTAAATGAATGAACTATACATATATGCCACTATGAAAGAAAGGTCTACTAAACGATTCAAATCCCATCATTTTCTTTCAAATTAACTATTCTGTGTTTCAATTTAGTAACGTGTTATCAATTAAACATGTGTTTGCATGCCATCAAAATGGTTTGATGCATACTTGAAACAAACTTTTAGGTCGGCAAAACACATATACGATTAAAAAAAAGGATCAACAAGTAAACATATATAGCACTGCATCTACAATTAAGAAGCACTGCCTACGCAAACGTGAAAAATAAGCTCAATCCTGGGTATAATTAAGTAGTTCTCCGGCCTTTCACAAGTGAACATTACGAAATTATTATACTGTTGTTGTGCCATTAAAAAAACAATTGTAAAAAGAAACTGAAAGAATTTGCATATGCAATTACGAAATCTGCATGTGCATCTACTTAATTGTTCTAGCAAAGTAAGTACAAAATCTGTGAGAATCTAAAACTATAGAGTGGGACAGGGAAAAGGGATGAATTAACTATGAATAAGGACAACTAGAGAATACAATGCATGTGTACTCAGAGACATCTGCTGTCCATATGCAATTTGGGGAATAGGATCGTCTACACTGGTTCAACTAGGAACGGTATCATAAACAAAGTACAACGAAAAACTATGGAATTACTGCAATATGCATGCACACAGCACACAGTACTGGTAATAGGATTATTGGTAGTAGTAACAAATTTTCTAGAGGCATTAGGACTATATGTATTAACTATTAGTACATAGGAAATGGATTATCGTCTGAGTCTCACTAAATATTTTTGGACAGTTATTATCATGACCGGGCTACTTTTTTAATTGAATTAGACTCGGTTCATTTTCTTAATTACCATGATATCACGAGCGACCTTCTAGAGTTGATGAGTTAACATGGTGAGATTCTGAACAAAGGCTTCCTCATATAAAGAAAAAGAATAAGAGGGATATATCTTGTTTAATTAACCTGTCTTGTGTTCAGTAGTTTAATCATGAAGGTAAAAAGAACCTATATAGCTAGCTAGCTAGGATATTGATTTTTTTTTAAAAAAATAAAAATAAAAAATTGATAAGGGATATGCAAATTATAGAGTCAACAAATATAAATGGACTACATATGTACATCATATTTACATCACTCTCCACCATATATATAAAGGTTGGTTTGCTTAGCTTCTAAACTTCAAATTCCACATGTTTTTCTGAGGTTGCCATCATTGAATATTATACTGCTAGGAAAATAGTAGCAAATGAATAGGGACACTCACTCATCTCCAGTACTCCACATTAATTCTCTTATATTCTTTTGTCTCAGCCTTTCTCTGCTGTGTCCATTAATTCCCCTCAGTCTTTCTGTGTTCCTAACTACACCGACCATGTGTTAGTGCTCATGCGCAAATATGCTAAGCAGAAAATATATATAGTCTTGAGAAAGAACTAAGTTAAACGTAGCTAGCCATTCAAGAAGTCCTTTTTTCTTTTGATATCCGAATCATTTTTCTAGATTTGGCCATGGATTCTACGAATCTTCATAATCATCGTCAACTCCAACAGCAACAACAGCTTTCTGGGTATCCCTTTTTCGCTGGAGTTTCAACTTTACATGATTGGAACTCAACCATGACCTCGTAAGTTTTTATAGTTCTACTTCATTTGGTGTCGAAATATTATCACCTTCTAAGATTTTTTTCCTTCTTGATCTTCCTAGCTCAAGTTTTTTCTTATGGGCAAGAACAAGTAGAAAATTAATTTAAATACAAACACTTGCTCTTCTCTTTGCTTTGAATACGAAGTCTGATGGAGTAATCAATCAAAGACTTTGGTTAAAAGACGTCAAATCATAATTTGGCAAATTCATAGTTTCAATTCCTACTAGATGCACGACAAATGATTCACATGGATATATATAACAATCTTGCTTGAGCTGCTTTAATGGCAGTCCTTACTTTCACTCCTAGTGAATTAGTGGACTCTAGAGGTCCTCTTGATTGAGTTAAGGAAGCAAACTGTATTATCAATTGCCTTTTAGATCATTCTAGTTACTTTATTTTTGTTTTGTCGTAATAAATACTCATATGATTAAATTGAATTTTAGGGTTTATTTTTTGGTGTATATGCACAGTAAGTTTGCTGTGATGTAATTTATCATATATATTCAATCTATATAATAATACTGCAGGGAAGAAGAATATTACTACAAGGGACACATGAAAAGAAGCATCGGCACATTTCCGTTAATGAACACCTCAATGTTCCAGGATGGGCATCAATTATCCAACGTTCAGCTGGATTACAAAAATAACAAGGCCGGATGCATAATATCAAATGATTATTTCCTCAAGATGAAAGATATGAATGGTTTAAGCAACAACTTGTTCAAAGAGAGTTACTTTGGAAACGAACAACAACATGCGTTTGATCTGAATGAGAATCTTCTGTCCGAAGATTCGTATATGAACAATGCTAAAACTAGCATTGCTTTTTCCGGTTTAGCAGCTGCTGCTGATGCAACTAATTCGAGTTATATCTCAAGCAACGATATGGAACATACAGATTTCCAGGGGTTGAAGTTAGCATATGATGGCCTAACTTTCAAGAATAGTATTAGTGGCCATGATAGTAATGGTAATAGCTTTGGCCATTTCTCTACAGACAGGATGTTTGCTGATGGACTGCCAGAATCAGCCCATAGTCCATCTTCAAATAGCTCCAACAAAGTAAAGACCTCCTTGCTTAATTTCCTTTTGTTGTTTTTTGTTCTTGCAATTTCTTCAGTAATTTGCTGCTAATTATTTATGTTCATGTACGTCTTTGCTTTCAACAGATCATCGAATCAAATGTTAGCAATACCATTGGAGTTTCTTTAAAAGCAAAGAGATCTAATTATTCTGCTGAAGAGGAAGCTACTCCATGTCAAGAAGCATCAAAGAAGCCTCGAGTCACATCGCAATCTTCGAGCACATTCATGCTTAAGGTGAAAAACGAATGACGAAAGAAATTGAAGTATATATATACTAGTTAAAATTCCCATATGACAATCAAAAATTCTTATCGAGGTTATATATCTTGTAGCGTGTGACTATTTCATCCAAAATCCATATCATATTAGAGATAACACATTTTTATTATTTAATATGTTTTCGTCAGGCCCATCACGAGAGCCTCTTTCTTTCGTACCATGTTGGATTGTGTGACTATCTCATCTAAAAAAACTTAAGTTGTTAAATGTTGCACGCTTTTATTTACTTAGTTAGTTACGTCTTCAGACAGTTTACATGTTGTTTTGAAGCAGGTTAGAAAGGAAAAATTAGGAGACAGGATTTCAGCTCTACACAGATTAGTGGCACCTTTCGGCAAGGTAATAATATTTACCATCAGAATCCACTAAAATGAGAGACAGGCAAAAGGAGAGGACAGTTGTACTATTTTAATGTTTGTACCATGCTGATTTTTCTTTGTTTTCTCCCACCATGATGCAGACTGATACTGCATCAGTATTAACAGAAGCCATTGGCTATATTCAGTTCCTTCAGGACCAAATCCTGGTAATATACCCAGCTATATTATTTTCCTCCTAAATTCATCTTGAATTTCGTTTTCCTCAAAAAAGATTCATATAAAAAGTCCCTACTAAGAGATTTTCGTACGTTGCGTTACCCTATAGCTTCTTAGTTTCCCTTCTATTAATGTCATAACAATGCAGACATTAAGCATGCCTTACACGAAGTCAAGTCAAGGGAATCTCCATCATGTAGACTTAAAGGTAAGTGAAAGATGTGTTAAAATTTATAGGGATAATTTTAGTGACCTACGCCTAGTCGTTTTGAGCTATAATGCATACTTCCCTCGAGGTATTAAATATTATACTAGTGTAAAAAAATTGTATTATAACTTTAAATGGACAAGTGTGCCCCTGATATGATGAAGCGTGACAGGTATTTTGGAATTGAGAGAGTATGTTATAAGTGACTTAATTGTATAAATATATTTTACATGTTAGTGCATATATAGACAACTTAAACTGTATAGCAACTGTAGAGCTATGGGAATCAAGCAAATTAATGTTCATTTGGTGTTTGGTGTGACAGGATTCAAGCATAGACACGAAGTGTCAGCCAGTGCTAGATCTAGAGAGTAGAGGATTATGCCTTGTGCCCACATCTTTTACTTCTTACATCACTTCTTCCTGCGATTGAAACATCGGAAAAAAATGACTCCATTGACTTCCATGGAAGCATATGGTAGGACAAATTGTACAGTTACTGTAACTTTTCATGCCCAAAATCATGCAGATAATGTTTACCATGGCATATATGTTTAATTTGCTATCAATAATCGCTGAAAGATTTAGAGCGGTTTTCCTTATGGGCATATCCAGATTCTTGAAGTAGTTCTCATTTCATCTATATTGGGCGCTATCCGCGTAATATTTTGGGCTCTTTATGTACATTAAGGATTGGAGGAGGTACTTACAATCACTCCACTCAAGTAACTTTACTCTTTTTACCCCGACTTATTGAAAATGCTATCTGTCCATATCGCTCCATTTAAATAGCAGAAATGTAGGAATAGGAAAATGAACACTCTTGTATTTTATTGTACTTTTCAAAACTTACGGAACAAATGATGGTGAACAAAATCTAAGTGGAAAAATGTCACGTGTATGAGATTTTAATGATCTGTCATTGCATTGACAGGAAAAAATTCAAAGAAGCTTATGTTTCAATCTCTGTATAATTAAACTTTTCCAGCTGAAGGGGAAAAAAAATCATGAATACAACATATTTATAATATATATTAGGATCCACAAGAGAATGGAAACAAGAAAACTAAGATAAAAAACATGATGCAACTATTGAGTTCAAGTGTCTCTTGTCAGCCCCTATGTTCTTCCTTCTTCCATGAACCCCCTCTGAACCCTGCATCTTCAATTGGAAATGACTCCAACTCGGGGCACCAGCTAGCCTTGATTATTCTTAACGAAGGCATCACTCGATTCACTGCTGACCATTCCAATCTCAAATCAGTTAAAGCTTCCAACATTAACCCCTCAATTTTCCAAGCAGTACTGTGATCACCCCAGAAATTCTCGTGCATTTCTTTCATATCACCAGAAATGATTGACAGATATCGCAGCATGGGGAGAGATGTAGGGCTAAGCCATTCAGGACTTGTTTCACCTGGATAGAATTTGAGAATCAGCTCGTGGAGTTGTCGAGGAGGATAAAGTTTACCAAGTTTTGTGACTAGTCCGTCATCTTGACTGTCAAAGCAACTTACGGTCAAAAATTGAAGTTCTTGGAGATCTATCAGTGCATTGCCCTCATCATCTCCAATCTCCTCATCTTGAGTTAGTCTTAAACTGAGAGTTCTCAGTCGAGTCAGGCTTCTGAGTTCAGAAATACGACAACCTCCTGGCTGACTTAATTTTGCAGGCTTAAATCCAAGCAGTACTTGAAGATTGGAAAGCCTGCTCAATCCTTTTGGTAGGTACTCAAGAGACCCACAGTGGTTCAGATCTAAAACAGCTAGTTCCTCAAATGTTAAAACGCAAGACGGGAGCATTTTCATATTTTGGCAATAGCTGAAGT
The DNA here is from genome assembly GCF_002878395.1 of Capsicum annuum. Classification (NCBI taxonomy): domain Eukaryota; kingdom Viridiplantae; phylum Streptophyta; class Magnoliopsida; order Solanales; family Solanaceae; genus Capsicum; species Capsicum annuum. Next base: position 139,867,976 of record NC_061112.1, read on the forward strand.
CCAAAATCTGTAATTTTTCAAGCTTGGATATGGAGGCTGGAACACCAACCAATGGATGTGTATTGCTTAAACTGAGATAAGTAAGCTGTTTGGCAGATCCAATGCCTTCCAGCAAATTTGAAAGAGGAACATCGAAAATTGATTTTGAGAGATCCAGTACCTGGAGGTGTCGACTATTGCAGAACTTCTTGGCAATGTTGGAAGGAATTTTGTTTACTTCACCACTCTTGGTGGTTGTCAGCAGTGCTCGTAATTTTCGATTGCTCATTAGTTGATTCCCATTCATCTCACTCTTAATACCCAAATGTCGACAATTTGCATCAGATGGGGTGTAAAATGAATCATCGTCTGCAATCTTGATCACCAAATCACGAACCATATCATGCATTTTGCATGTATGGATCACACCATTGTAAGCCTTATCAACAACTTCTATCAAACATCTATTGGATAGCTGTGAGAAACAATCTTCTCCAACTTCAGTCGATAACCTACCACTTCTCAGAGGTATGAAACTTTCTCCGATCCACCAACGGATCAGCTGGTCTTTTGGTATGACACAATCCTCAGGAAACAGTGAAAAACAGAGGAAACAGGATTTCAAGTACGGAGGGAGTTCATCATAGCTCAACTGTAATGAAGCCATCAGTGAGTCATCATTTTCTTTCAATTCATCGCGGAAATGATTTGCAATACACCTCCATTCGTGATAGTAGGGTGGTTTACAAAGCATCACTCCTCCTACTGCCTTGATTGCTAATGGAAGACCCTTACATTTTTCCACAAGCTCCTTTCCCACATTCTCCAATTCAGGAGAATTGCATTCACCTGCAGTTGCTGCAAATGCAATCTTACGAAAGAGTAACCAACTGTAGTCCTCATTGAGGAATTTTGGCCAATGTGTCCTTGCTTCTGTGACTCCCATCTTGCGAGCGACTAACTCATTTCTCGTAGTTACAATAACACTGCTCCCATTTCCTTTAGGTAGACCAGAATAGATTTTCTGCCACCAAGCATTGTCCAAGCTCCAAACATCATCCATAACAATCAAAAACCTCTTTCCTAAAAGGTACTGGTTTATTTTTCTTAATAATTCACTCTGGTCGTCACCAACGCATGCATCTCCCAAATTCCTCAATATGCTTCTCATGACTTGTTCCTCAGTAAATGTTTGAGAAACAGACACCCAAATTCTCCTCTCAAAGTGATTTTCCACACTTCTTTCATTGAAGACTTTCTGAGCAAGAGTGGTTTTTCCGAGCCCTCCCATACCCACAAATGCAATGGCAAGCAAACCATCACTTGCTTCAAATAGCCAATTCTTTATCTTCTGTGTGTCACCTTCCAAACCAACTACCTGAGTGTGGTCATAAAGGGAAGAAGTCCATCTTGTCATTAGATTATCGTGTGCCTCCATATTTCCTTCGTTCATAAGTGGCACTCCAAGGTATGTCGAAATGTTTTGCTTTATTTCCGAGATCTTGTCATTGATTTCAGCAAGACGCTTCCCAGTTTGACGGCGAAGAGATAGCCTTTTGGGATGAAAGCGCGTGGAAAATGAAGTAGCTCCATCACTATCAGCAGATTGATTCTGGCAGTCCTCCAATAGCTCTTCAGCTTCAAAGATTAAGTCTCGCAAACAGGACATGACAGCTTTAAGGGTGACGTGTTTCCTCTTCAGCCTTTCTGCATCCTTGAGAAAGCTTTGCATGAATAGCAGTTCGTTCTTGAGTTTTTCGAACTGTTGCCTGTATTGACTTAGAAACCTGCTTTCCTCAGTTAGAACTTTCAGAAGTTTCTCCAAGAATACAGTTACCACTGCATCCACCATTTCTTCTGCTTCAAATTTCTGAAATGCAGCACAGTGAAATTGGCTCACCTGATAAAACCAAAGAAACAAATCATTGCTAGGGGGTGGAGGGACTCGGGGATATACTGATGGTTTCACATTGCCATTTTCATAAAAAAAATAATTTTGCAATTAAAAGTGCTACAAAAGGAACATCTAAGTATTTCAAGGAGTATGATATCTTCTTGACATGTTAAATTAACACACACTTGTGCCTCAGTTTGGTTTATCATGTATGAATAATATATAATGTCTGGTTCAGTTTCTTTTTCACATTAACAATATATATCCCGGATCCAGTATTATTTTATCTCGGATGGAATATGAAGTAAAAATACATGTACTAGCAACACCTGAATAAAAGAAACTAAACTGATACATGTGATCTAAGGCTAAATTAAAGGACATGTTTATGTACTGTGCCAAATTGAAAAGAGGCATGTAACTCTTACTTGTGAAAAAGGATGCTGCCTCAGTAGTCACCAAAAGGGTTTGAGAAATTCAACTTTCAAAGTTGCAGTGTAAAAGAGGAGATTGAAAAATGAGTTACAAGGAAGAAGATGAGAAATTGAGAGAAATGGGGCCAACACGGTTCCAATACTAAATCCCAAGTCAACGAGTCCTATCACCTAAGGCTGGGTGGGCATTTGCTATGACATTCAAAATTCCGCTAATTTTTATTTTTGAATTATAAAAATAATATACTGTATTATAATTTCAATAATTTTATTATAAATATCGTATATTGTATCAAATTTCAAAAACTTTAAAAATACATATCATAATACCAAAATCAAATTATAAAAAAATTTATTTCGATATTTACCGCTCTATTTCGTTGAAAGAAATAAGGAAGGTGTGGACACGACGACTAAGGCACGAAGAAGAAGAAGATCAACGCATGATAAAAAAAGGGAAAGAAAACGGAGAAAATGAGAAATGGACGCTATTCATATGATTGAGAGGGCATTTGAGCAAGTTTATTAGTGGCTAGACACTTACATTAACTTATAGTAGGCATTTTTAATTTATTTATGCATTTGATAAAATACCAAAAATGCTTATGAGTTCAAAAAATAAAATGTTCTACTTATAAGTTCTATTAACTTGACAAGATTCTCTTATTATTATTGTATAAATAATATAAATACCAACCCTTTTGAAAGTAATTATACTTTCTTCCACTTTTTTAATTACTTTACTCTTTCTCTCTATTAATATACATAACATAGCCGACATATACATAACATTCTGTGTATATGTTGGGATTTTTGTGTATTTGTGTAATTTTTAGATTATTTTATCCTTAATATTGTTTTAAATTTTCGAGCACCTTTTCACCTTTATCATTTCAACACTTCTATCAAATAGAAGTATCTGCTTATATTTATAAAAATAAAAAGATCAGTCTCAGTCACTAAAACTGTTCATTACTTATCAGCTTCTTTTAATAACCCAAACATGCTCTTAGATCATTCCAAGCACCACAACTGGTTTTGTCACCAGCCCTGATTGAAAAAGAATTTCTTTTATCATAATCTGTTGCACTGAATTTCTTTTATCATAATCCATATAGTGTCATTTCCATTTTTGTGCCAGTAAAAGTAATAAAATAGAAAAGGTAAACAAAAGCAAGAATGAAACTGAGACCTTTCTCTTAAAAATACGTTAGTCCAATATTTCAATGTGAAAAGAGTCAAAGAAAGCAGCTGAAGCTTGGTAGTTGGAATGACTGTAATATAGTCTTGGTTAAGAGTTACTGGATTAATACATTTCTCAGCAGTAGTAATTTGATCTTGTTAACTTGCCATAGATTAAGAGAATGGTTGCATTTTACGTTCAAATGAATTGCACAGACTAATTGGCTGAGTTGAACCATTTGCATTGGGTTGTTTGGTTCGTGGACTAAGTTATCCTGGAATTATGGTCTTGGAATAAAGCAACATCAAGTTGTTAGGAAAGACAGGCACACAATCAAAGAGCCTGACAGGGTAGCAGCGGAAAATACCCAACACTAAACTTTCCCTTTCAACTTGAACCAAGAGGAGACAAATAAACTCAAACAAAATAGAGTAATATACAGCAAACAAATCAACCAAATGAAACAAGATAAGAATAAAGACAATCACACGAGACACCAAATTTACGTGAAAAACTCTTTGGTGCGAAGAGTAAAAAACCACGGGACCAAACCTCCACTATAATCACCAAAGAGTTACAATATTGTCCTCCAAAATGGCCGCCAAACAAGTGCCAAACAACAAGAAACAATATATAATCCACAGCACCAAACACTAGAGAAATAAAGGAGTGAAAGCACAAAAAACGCAGCTAAACGTTTGGGAATGAAGAAAAGGAGCTACAGGCCATCAAATAAAGCTCCGTCAATTCCTAATCAAGAGATGAGAGGAACAAGCAGTCCAAAAATCAGCTCAATCGGACAAAAAACGAAGCGGGAATCGCAATTTGAAATTGACAGTTGTGGCTAAAATTTAGGTGCGAAAATCAGCTTTGTTTTTCTCTCTTTGACCGCTGAAAACTCTCTTTTTGTGATGGTGAATAAGACCTAAAAAGATCAATATATATTCCCCATAGTAATGAGCCTATGGACAAAAGTGGGTTGGTCCAAATTGGGCTTCATTTTATTCACATAGGAAGGGACAAAGGCCCATGACCCAACAATTCTCCCCCTCTCGACTATGTGGAGGAGACCGCCATCCCGGCGATCATGCAACAATTTTCAAACTTCCCTCTTGGAAAAGCTTCAGACATCATGTTGGAACCATTATCATCCGTATGAATCTTCTCAAGTTCAAGCAACTTGGAATCCAACACATCCCGAATCCAATGGTATCTCACATCAATGTGTTTAGACCGACCATGAAATGTAGAATTCTTGCCAAGATGTATGGCACTTTGACTGTCGCAATGAAGCACATACCTCTCTTGAGCACAACCAAGTTCCCCTAAGAATCTCTTCATCCAAAGCAATTCTTTACAAGCTTTAACGGCAGCAATAAGCTCAACTTTTGTAGTAGATAGAGCAACACATTTTTGCAATCTAGATTGCCAAGACACAGCTCCCCCTGCAAAAGCAACTAAATACCCTGAAGTAGACTTGAGAGTATCAACATCACCGGCCATATCTAAATCAGTATAACCACAAAGACTAGGCTTCCCTGTACCAAAACACAAACTCAGACTAGAAGTGTCACAAAGATATCTCATAATCCACTTCACAGCATTTCAATGTTCTCTTCCCGGATTAGAAAAAAAAACGACTACCAACACCAACAGCATGAGCAATATCCGGTCTTGTGCAAACCATTGCATACATCAAACTACCAACAGCTGAAGCATAAGGAACTTTTTTCATATCTTCTTTCTCATCATCACTGGAAGGACACTGCTTCGTGCTCAACTTGAAGTGCATAGCTAAAGGTGTACTGACAACCTTAGCCTTGTCCATGTTAAACCTTCGAAGTACTTTCTGAATGTACTTCTCTTGTGATAACCATAACTTTTTGGCCTTTCTGTCACGGACAATCTGCATGCCAAGAATCTGTTTTGCTGGTCCTAAGTCTTTTATAGAAAAAGACTTACTCAACTCTTGCTTCAACTTTTGAATCCTGCAAGAATTATGACCAACAACAAGCATGTCATCAACATAAAGCAACACAATAATAAAGTCACCATCAGAGAATTTTTGCACAAAAACACAATGGTCTGAAGTAGTCTTCTCGAAGCTCTGCTGACTCATAAATGAACCAAACTTCCTGTACCACTGCCTAGGAGCTTGTTTTAAACCATATAAGCTCTTCTTCAATTTGCAAACATAATTCTCTTTTCCCTTGACTTCAAAACCTTCGGGTTGCTCCATATAAATTTCTTCAAGTCACCATGGAGAAAAACAGTTTTAACATCCATTTGCTCAACCTCTAAATCTAGACTTGCAGCTAAACCTAGAACCACACGAATGGATGATATCTTTACAACCGGAGAAAATATCTCATCAAAATCAACTCCCTTTTTCTGGTTAAATCCCTTTACAACCAATCTAGCTTTGTACCGTGAAAATGGATTACCATCTTCATGCTTCACCCGAAAAACCCAACTATTTTTCAAAGTTTTTTTGTCTTTAGACGGCTTAACCAAATCAAAGGTATGATTATCTTTCAAAGATTTAATTTCATCTACCATAGCATCAAACCACTTTTCTTTTTCTTCACTTTCTATGGCCTCATCAAGGCTCTCAGGTTCTCCCCCGTCAGTCAAGAGTACATACTCACTAAGAGAATAACGAGATGAATGTATTCTCTCTCTTGTAGATCGTCTGAGAGAACTCTCTGGACCATCAACAACTGGTGTTGATCAACCATATCTACTTGCACTGGAGTATCAACAACTTCTTGCAGGTCATTCTGAACATGATCATCATCTTCATTATCAACTTGATTTTCATCATCATGAAGATTTTCTTCAGGAGCAGTAGTGAAAGCAACTGGATCAACATCAACTAGGCTCTCACTACTCTGAGAATCAACCTTCTCAGCTTTGACAAAATCTTCAATTGTTTGATCTTTAAAGAACACAACATCGCGACTTCTAACAAGTTTCTTCTCAACTGGATCATAGAAACGATAGCCAAATTTATCTTGACCATAACCAATGAAGATATACTGTCTAGTTTTAACATCCAACCTTGACCTTTCATCCTTTGGAACATGAACAGAAGATTTACACCTAAAGACTCTAAGATGATCATAAAAAACATTCTTACCAGACCAAACTCTGTTAGGGACATCTCCATTTAAAGCAACAGTAGGAGATAAATTGATAACATAAACAACCGTATTAAGTGCTTTTGTCCAAAAGGAATCTGGAAGTTTTGCATCTGAAAGCATACATCTAACCCTCTCAACTAGTGTTTTGTTCATCCTCTCTGCTAAGTCATTCAACTGAGGAGTCTTTGGAGGAGTTTTCTGATGCCGAATACCCTGCTCTCTGCAATATCTATCAAAAGGATCAATATACTTACTACCATTATCTGAACAAATGCATTTCAATTTCTTCGTTGTCTGTCTTTCAACCAAGGCATGAAATTTCTTGAACACATCAAGTATTTGATCCTTGGACTTCAAAGAAAATACCCAGAGTTTGCGAGTATGATCATCAATAAAAGTCACAAAGTAAAGTGCACCACCATGAGACCTTACCTTAAAAGGACCGCACAAATCAGAATGCACCAACTCCAGCAAATCGAGCTTTCTTAAAGACGGATGACTCTGAAAAGAAATTTTTTTCTGTTTACCGGCTAAGCAATGAACACACTTCTTCAACTTTGCTTGTTTTACTCCAGAAAGCAAATTTTTCTTAGCCAAACTATCAATCCCCTTCTCACTCATATGACTCAACCTTCTATGCCACAACTCTGATGAAGTATCATTCTCCACCAAGTTTATCAAGCCACTAGAAGTAGAGCCCTGAAATACGTACAAGTTAGACAACTTGTCACCTCGAGCCACAATCATCGAACCTCTAGTAAGCTTCCACTGGCCAGCACCAAGGGTATTAACATAACCCTCATCATCAAGACTTCCTACAAAAATCAAATTCAGGCGAACATATGGAGCATGTTTGACATTATTGAGAACTAGTTTGGAACCATTGTTACTTTCCAAACAAATCGTGTCAATGGCAAGTACTTTAACTTCATCATTATTGCCCATTTTCAACATCCCAAAATTACCTGTAGTATAAGAAGAAAACAATTTCTTCTTTGGCGTAACATGAGAAGTAGCATCAAAATTCACAAACCAGCTAGACTCATCGCGAACAAGATTAATGGCATTCTCACCACAAGCAACAAGAAGAACATTATTAGCAACAATAGCAGCACGATTTTCATTATCGCTTTCTTTCTTTTGCCTTCTCATATCTCTCTTATGCTTATAATAATATTTCATGATATGCCCTTTTTTGTTGTAATAGTCACATGTAACATTCTTGAATTTGGACCTTGACTTGCTTCTACTTTTATCTCTATCATTTGAATCTCTGGACTTGTTTCTCCCCCTCTCTTCAGTAACCAAAACATCAGAGTGTGAAAATGAAGAAGATGAGGCCTAAGATCTTCTTCTCATCTCTTCATTCAAGACACCACTCTTAACATATTCCATAGTTAAAATACCACCGTAAGCAGAATTAGTCAAAGAAACTCGAAGAGTTTTCCAAGAGTCAGGCAGAGTATTAAGAAGCCAAAGTCCCTGAATTTCTTCATCGAATTTTACACCCATTTCGGACAGCTAGTCAAGGACATCCTGAAAATCATTTATATGATCAGAAAAAGGACTGTCCTCTTAATACCTCATATTCATCAATTGCTTAAGAAGGAACAACTTGTTATTGCCAGTCTTCGAAGCATAAAATGTCTCGAGCTTGTCCCACAAACTTCTAGCATGTGTCTCATTCACAATATGATTTCTAACATTATCTTCAACCCATTGTCTGATAGAGCCACAAACTTGTAAGTGCTTAAATTCTCAATCCTCATCTGTTATGGATTCAGGTTTAGTAGATGCAAACACAGGTAGATGTATTTTCTTGACAAACAGAAGATCTTTCATCTTGTCTTTTCAAGTATGATAGTTACTACCATTCAAACGCATCATCTTGCTCATATTTACCTCCATCATTCAAATCTACAATCAGCAACAACCAACGCTTTGATACCACTTTTTAGGAAAGACGGGCACACAATCAAAGAGCCCGACAGGGTAGCAACGAAAAATACTCAAGACTAAACTTTTCCTTTCAACTTGAACCAAGAAGAGACAAATAAACCCAAGCAAAATAGAGTAATATACAGCAAAAAAATCAACCAAATAAAACAAGATAAGAATAAAGGCAATCACGCGAGACACCAAATTTGCGTGGAAAATCCTTCAGTGTGAAGAGTAAAAAACCACGAGACCAAACCTCCACTATAATCACCAAAGAGTTACAATATTGTCCTCCAAAATGGCTACCAAACAAATGCCAAACAACAAGAAACAATACATAATCCATAGCACCAAACACTAGAAAAATAAAGGAGTGAAAACACAAAAAACACAGTGACTGTTCGGGAACGAAGAACAGGAGCTACAAGCCACCAAATAAAGCTCCGTCAGTTCCTAATCAAAGATTGAAATGAGAGGAACAAGCAGTCCAAAAATCAGCTCAATCGGACAAGAAATGAAGCGGGAATCGCAATTTGAAGTTGACAATTGAGGTTGAAATTTAGGTGCAAAAATCAACTTTATTTTTCTCTCTTTGGCTGCTGAAAACTCTCTTTTTGTGATGGTGAATAATACCTAAAAATATCAATATATATGCCCCATAGTAATGGGCTTATGAACTGGTCCAAATTGAGCTTCATTTTATTCATATAGGAAGGGACAAAGGCCCATGACCCAACACAAGTTTGATGGGATAAGATGGAAATACAGTATTAAATTTGGCATAAAATTTATACTTGATGGGATAAAGTGATATATCCTGGGATAAATTTATATCTTCAATTAAACAAAATATAAATTTAATCTCAAATTTTATCCTCATCTTTATCTCATGAACCAAATAGCCCCTTGAGAAATAATCTCTGGGTTCGAATCCCTTTATCTGGTGTTAATTAAGTAAGTTACTGCAGCGAGTACTGCAATTGATTCGTAAAATGCTAGTAATAATGTTGTAAGATAACTTTAGAACCATGAAAGCTCCCGAGAACTTGTTACATTAACATCTGCATTACATTGTCCGGGTTCTCCAATGTTAAGAAATTTATTTACTCTTACGACGCAACGCACTTCTATTTGATCAAAAAAACAAGAAAAAAGTGCAAGCGGTTTACACATTAACCATCACTAGTATAATACCTGTATCATTCGATTTTACTTTTCCCTTACCAACGCCCTCCTCCTCTTCGTCCTCTATTCGGTCTTCCTATTATCATTCTACCTCTCCTTTGGTTTCTAAAAGTACGTACCAACACTTCAGTTCTCAATCTTTTAGGTTCTTGAATCTGACTTTCGTCAACCTTTTCTTCCTCAATCTCGTCCTTGTCATCGGCTTCAGGGGTGCTAGGACTCTTCTCCTCCTTGATTTCATTGGCTTCATCAGCTTTTCGCTTGAGCAAATTAAGCACTCCCTCAAGGACAACATCAGCATCCTCACTCCTCATCAGTTCCTCTGCAACTTCAGCAGGGGTCACCTCTACATTCTTGATTAGGCTTTCAATCTCTCCGAATAATCTATGATCAGATACACCCAAGTAGTTGAAAGCCAGAATCTTGAAACTCTGATTAGTACAATAGGACATATGAATATGCATATCCATTCGACCAGGTCTTAACAGAGCAGGATCCAACTTCTCCTTGTGGTTGGTTGTGAATACAATAATTCTTTCATCCCCACAATTGGACCACAATCCATCAATGAAATTCAACAAACCCGATAGCGTTATCTGCACGAAAAACACACATATCTCATAAATTGACAACTACAACATTAAACATTAAAAAAATACTACTCAATCTTTGATAGGGAAAATCAGTATTGATATGCATATAAGAGGAATAAAGTCAGACCTTAGTGTCAGAAGGCTGATGTCCAAGATTTCGATCGTGCATTTCCACACTACAATCAATATCTTCAATCACAATAATGGATCGATTCGAAGTGGATATCAAGATCCTTCTTAATTCCGAATTTGAATACAAACTGGTGAGTTCCAAATCGTATATATCAAACTTTAAGTAATTAGCCATGGCAGCAATCAAGCTAGATTTCCCAGTCCCTGGAGGTCCATACAAAAGATACCCTCTTTTCCAAGCCTTACCAACTTTCTTGTAAAAATCTCTCCTTTTCACAAACCTATCAAGATCGTCAATTATCATTTTCTTCATTTCAGGTTCCATAGCCAAAGTATCAAAAGTAGCAGGATGATCCAAATTTATACAACCCCAAACCCCACCACCCCCACCACCATACCCATCATCATCACTACCACAAGGACAATCCCTCGTATACAATTTCACAGCCCTATCATTATCTTGAATCTCTTTAGCCTTCGTCAATACAAATGGTAAATATTCATTCAAAACAATTTCTTTATACCTCTTATTAAAACTTAGTTCGAAAAATCTTTTTTCCGGAGTGTACCCGTGTCTATCCTGAGGTTCAACGGAGACCAACCTCCATTTCATGTGTACCACACCGTATACATCAGTGATCTCCTCATCCTTCTCTATACTCACGTTGATGTTTTTCTGTTTGGGAGTTTTGTGAGCCCGGACTCTATCAGCGTTGGGTCCGATCCTTGTACGGAGGTAAATTTCAGCGGCCTCGTAAACTTGATTTCGGGTCATTCCACACTGTTCATCAACGATGATTGTTAGTTGGGTAGAAAGTGGAGTGAAGAGATAACTGATAGCTGAGTGTATATATGTAAGGAGTGATTTGGGTATTAGATCATTAGCCATGGTCCGAACAAGCATCATCGACGCCGCTAAAGAAGCGTACGCCGAGAATAAAGTTGATGCTGTGCTCTGCATTTTTGATACGTCGTACATTTTCGGTTGACAAACGGTAATTCAAAGATTGTTAATTGGGTTGATTCCGGCCGCCGGTAGAGGAGATTGGGTTGGTGGGGGGAGACAGGTATAGTTGGAGTCGTAGGTTGTTGTATTTATACGCGAAGATTGAGGAATTCAACAGCTAAATCGGGCGGTGGAAGAGCAAACTTGGTCGCCACGAATATATGGGTAGATCTTAGCTGGCATAAAAGTTATTCACATTTCCCTTTTACCAAATCAAGTAGTAATCTAAATATTCGTACTAATTAAATTGACATTTTGAACATTTTACATATCTAAATGAAATATCACAATGTAACGCCTCGAAATATCATTCCGAGATACCACACGGTGCCTAAGGCTACACGTAGCATCAAGCTAACCCTTTAAGCCAAAACACTACCCTTGGGTTTCAACACAACAACATACACGCTACGCTAAGGATATATATATAAGCACATATCATATCACATCACATATGGCACGAAATATCGTTAGACTGTACATATATGGAATGTCTATATACAAACCAACCCAACAATATACTAGTCTGACATAACCTCTATACAGCAAAATCAATGAGCCATTGGGACAAACCCTCAACTGACTTAACAGATCAAAGGGATCACAAAACAACAGCACCAAAACTAGCAACTTGGTCCTCGAACCATAAGGACTCACCACCGAAGGAACGTAGATACGACACTCGGATATCACTGTCGCGGCTGTGGCTGAGTACCTAAACCTACATCATGGTAAGAATGTAGCCCATAGAGAAATATGTGGGTCAGCACAAGATACGTACTGAGTATGTGGGGGGCATGCAAAATATAAATAATATCATAAATTTCGTAAAAACGTACATACGGACCATAATGATACACCTGGCTTGAGTGACATTGAATCATGCAACTCATAACATCTTAGATAGGAAATGTAGGAGAAAAACCTCATAAATCATTATAGATCATCATAGGCAACTTGACTTACCACATCAAAACTCGGAGTGACTCGGTATTTCAATAAACTTGACTCTTATGGACAGGGGAGTTTCCTATAACCGACAACCCCACGTGAGCTACGTGGAATACTAACGTTTGAATCCCCGTTGGCGAGAGCGTCATACTCTTTACCAGGGAGTACGACCTTAAAACTGCAATAATCACAATCGGGCTCTCTGGCCAATAATATCATCATCAAACAATCCTACAGTGACACATAGATTTGGGAAAATACCAAACTTCCCTCTCGGTGCTAAGTACTACTCCCCGACAAGCTCAGAACGTGTTAGGAAATCCACCCCAACATCACAAGGGTCTATCATAAAGACCAAATCAAATCTCTTTCTTATTTATCAAATCATATCAATTTGTGGATTCCTAACTCAACACATTTTAGCTCAAAACATTTTAATCTTCCTCAACATCAACAAGGTATCAATGCATTGAAACATAACCGACTCGACATTTGGACAAGGATATGAAGACTCAATACATAATATTTTCAACAATTTAACTCATCAAAACCATCCGGAAAATACCAAGACTCATTGCAACTTCAATAGCAACATTTCTCAATTTGCCATCCAACTCTTATTTAAAGGTACTTGAGACATCAACCCATAGTAGGGATATAGAATTTCCAATATCAATTATAAATTCATTATAAGGAAATAGTGGAATGATAGTATAAATCAAGGCTTAACAAATTAAATCATCATACTCTCATAATCAAATACTTTTTGGACATAATTCCATCTCAAAATCATACACATATCGGATGACATAATCCCATAGCTCATGGACAATAATATAAGATATAAAATCATATTTCCAATTCATGTTAAAACATGTAAAATCTCATGTCAATGTAATTCAACAAAAATACCGAACATAAGATCGAAAGGATAATCTTGTTTAAAGCCCCACATACCTAAAAATGGAAGATGAATATGAACTTCCAACTCCGAAACTTTATTCACGAAAATAAAGGGTGCTTCTCAAAGCTCTTAACATGATCAAGTCGAATCCCAAATCAATTTGAAATTTCTACGGTTCAATCAAGAGACATAGAAGGATGAAATTTGAAGTAGTAGGGTTGAGGTTTGAGCCTTAGGAAATTTGGAGAAAAATAAGCTATTGAATGCTCTTAATGGACTTAAATCCATGGTTTACCCGGATGGATTGGAGTAGGAATGACCAAAATACCCTTAAAAATAAAATAATGTCAAATCTGTCATTTGTTGGACTGTTTTGATAGGTTGAAGTAGATCGACCATAACTTTTTGTTTCGATGACCAAATTGGATGAAACCAATTTCACTGTAAAGAGGACTTTCAGAGCTTTCTGTTGATATATAGTAGCTCACCCAGATCATTATGTACAAGGAGTTATGATCGTTTGAAATTGACCTTAAAATTCGTCTGGCTTCAGTATTTTTTTCCTGCACATTTACTGTTCACCACTATTCACGGTTAGATCGGAATGATTATAACTCATCGCTCGAGTGTCCGTTTTGGATGATCCACATATCATTGGAAAGCTTATTCGATGCTCTACTGACGGATCGCATATCCAGAAATTCCACACAGAAAAATTATTAATCACGATAAAGAACAGAATTCAACACATTTTCATTCGAGATCTTAACGGAAATTTTTTTCGGGGCATCACACACAATTTTCAAAAGTTTTAGATGAAAAAATTGAAATGGAGGAGCAATTATTTTTGAATATTTCAACAACCAAACTAACATATTTAGTCAAATTCAATAAATGGACCTAGAGACTATAGAGTTTATGCGAACATCACTTTACCTTACAAAAATAAAGAGACTATTTTGAATAGACTCTCACCTTAAAATAAAATATATCATAGTAATTTGAAAAGGAAGAAATAGATAAATAAGATATTAACAACTGTGAAATAATGTAAAAAGAATATCTGAAAGTTCTAACTTCGAATATTAGTTTTTGGTATAAAAACGTTATGAAATGTTCAAACTACAAGTGCGAGGGAGCCTATAATACCTACTGGAAATTAATGTTGTGTCAAGTCAAATTTTGATGTATAAATGAAAAGAAAATGTATATTTATATTTAGTTTTTTAAAAAGATTATTAAATTCTTTTATTAATTTAATATTTCATTTTTAATATTTCTTAAAAAACATTTTTATACACAAAATAAATTCTATTTGCAGGGCAATTCTTTTCTATTCAAATGGTAAAGGATCCATTGACCCAATTCCACCAGGTTGGTCAATTTGGAGCAAATGTTGACTGCTCATAAGATGTGCGTAAACTTGCTAACGTGGCATATTATGAGTAGTTGGAATGAAGAGTTGTATGATAAGAAATGTGGGCATGGCATCTATTGCATGTAAACTCTACTTGGGGCACCACGCAGAGAGAATCAGTCCTTCACGTGGTGGATTTTCAAAGTTCAATTAGTTTGATAATCACCTTTTTGTTTATTTTGACATTTTAGGTGACTAATCATTAAATTAGGGACATCAATCAGGAAAAGACAAAAGGATTAAAGCATCAATTTCAATGAAAGAAGAAGTTCCATTACTTCGATATTAAGTATCACACCCTTGTCCTTCCTATTCAATGTAAGGGCGGGGCACCGACAGGGAAAGGAAAATCAGGATAACAAAGTAAAGCTAAGGAATTAAATTCTTGCCAATAAAACAGATGTAAATTTAGATAGTCATTTAATGTTTTTTTTTTTTTTTTTTGGCCAAATATGAACAGATATTTCAACTTGACATGATTTTTCACTTTAACATCTAATATCGATATTGTTCATTTTAAGCACCTCAATTAATATTTTAGTATGTCATTTTGACAATTTTTACTGACTCATTACAACACATATATTACACGTATTTTTAAGTGCATTTGAAGGGTATCTTTATAATTTTTTCATCTCTTTCTCCTCTTTTCTCACTCTTTCTCACTATTATTTTCTACCTTTTTTTTCTTTCAGATTCTGTAATTTTCACCATTTACCATCCTCAACTTTCATTTTCGAGTCTTCAGTTCTTCATCATTCTTTCTCCCCCACCATCTTTCAAACTTTTGATAAATTTCAACATTTTTTATTAGTTATACTATAATTTCATTTCGTTCTAATTTAATATCTCTCAATTTGATCCAATACATCACTTTTACAATTGATTTTTTCACAAAATTTAATTGAAGAATTCATTTTTGTATTTAAAATTTGCTCAATTTTAACTGAATGTCTTTTCAATTTGATTGAAAATTTTATTTTTTCCACATATATATACACTGAGAGTGGGAGAGAGAACAGAAAAAATACACTCATACAAAGTGCAACATACACACGCAAAATGAAGAAAAAAATCGACAACCTTTTCGACCTTACCGGAAACAACCATCTCAATAATGTATTTGGACTTTGCATTAACACCATTGCATAATCTTTATTCCCAGGTTCCTTATTTAAAAATTAATTATGAGAATAAAATTAACTCATCTGTGCATTGAGAATCATCTTATCTTAACTTTGCATTAGGGGAGAAAAGAAATTGTGCAAAATTTAGTATTGAAGAAGATGATGTTTAGGTGAAGGAATGTAGAGAAGACGACATTTTGAAGGTGGGGGAAGGGGGTGGTGGAGAAGACGACATTTGGGAGAGGGGAGTAGGGCGGGGCTGTTTGGATTTGGCTCCGGGGAGGTGGGGGTCAGCAAGTAATTTAGGGGTTGAGGGGGTGAGGAGAGGGGGGAGAAGACAATTTACGGGTGGGGTGGGGAGTGGAGGGTGGTGGTGGTGGAAATATCAATTTAATTTAATTTAAATTAAATTAATTTAATTTATATTTTTTAATTTAAACTAATTATTTTAATAAAAATGTCAAATGTCCTATTATTATTGGTCATTTTACACATCAACGTGCGTGTACTACACATATTTTTCAGATTGTGCAAAAAAATATCAAAAGAACACGGTAAAATTTACACTCACCTGGTGTATACATTAAATTAATATTCTTTACCATGGTTATGTAACTAAATTAAGTAAAATACATATTGATTAATCATGGTTAAGTAACATGAACTTTAAATTCAAACACATGACATGCATGTATTGGCTTGGAGTATACACTAGATGTGTGTAAGTTTATACATCGAGTGCGTGTAAATTTTACTCAATTAACACACTGGGATGCTAGTTAAAGTGTTAAAATGAACAACATCTACATTAAATGTCAAAGTGAAAGATGGTGTCACGTGTTTGACCTTTCTTTTTCACCACATTACCCTCTATGCACATACGGTGGAATTTGTAGCCACGTAAAATGAGATGCAGAAGAAACACATAACTTTTCTGCAAAACAGTGCTCAACCTGTACTTGTACATTATAAATACAAACAAAAGCTTGTACTTGTATGTATGCTCATGTTCCAATAATAATCTGCACTCTGCAGACAGATCTTGTTAACCTTGGAACTTTTGCCACTCAATTTAAAGGTTAAGACACTACACTACTTCACGAAATACTTGCAAGTACTGCGGTACTAAATTTTAAAAGGTATAGTACTTAATAATTATGCCACAGGTTTGTCCCCACAACATTGTGGTGCACCGATGAGTTTATTCAATTTTTAATTAGAAATTTTGAGTTTAGGTCCTGAATATAGAAAAAATCTTGTTGAAAGCGTCATCTTCAGAATAGATCTTGCATGCAATACGCGATTCAATACCAAATACTGAATGAAAAACCAAAGATTTATGCACATCAAAGGTTTGTGAAATTGGTTCAAAAGTTCAAAGCTCACAAGTTCTGGCTAACTTGCTGCCATTGCATGTTTTGAGTGAAGTGTTGTATGATGAGAAATGTGGCCGGGCATCCATATGTACCTCTAGTCCTCTACTAATTGGGCACCGCGCAGAGGGAATCCTTCACGTGGGCTTTTTTTCTTTTGTTCATCATGACCTTTCTGTTTGTTTTGATTTGTATTTTGTTGTCTAATCATTTGATTATTAGGATATCAATCTGGATTCTGACAAGAAAGGACTTAAGAAATCAATTCAACGAAGATGGAGAAGTTTCATTTCTTCAATAACAAATACTCCTTTCGCCTCAAATTATTTATTGGGATTTTTGAAAAATAGTTTGTCTCAAAGTACTTACAGTATTGTCACACCCCTGTTTTTCACCGCGTTCGACCCCGCTAGGGAGTCGGTTTTGGAGAAAACGGTTTTTCCGATTAAAGTGACGTTTTGAAAAGGGATTACTTTACTTACAGAGTCGCCACTTGGAATTGAGTTTGGGTGTTCCAAGTCACCATATTGAATCCCTATTCAAAAGGAAATAACTCTTCAATTTATATTTTTTCGTTTGCGAACTAGAAATCCGGATAAGGAATTCTGTTGACCGAGGGGAAGGTGTTAGGCACCCCTCGAGTCCCGTGATTCTAGCACGGTCGCTTTAATGACTTACGTCCGGCTTAAAATAATTTTTTTTTTTTTGGATTTAATATTTGTTAACCTAAAAGTTGTTTGCCTCCCGCTTTTAATTTATTTTTGAAATTATTTATTATATTGACGTGTGGCTTACCAATAGTAGTACTTTTCGGCCCCACCACAAATTTTGGCACGTTTCTCGCGCCTTTATGACATTTATGAATCGTCCCATTTTCCAAGTCTAGATAAGCAACTAATAGGTTTAGAATCTACCCAACTCAATTAGATCATCTTTAAAATAGTATGTTTATTTTATTATAA
>NC_061112.1:139886296-139887075 GCF_002878395.1 Capsicum annuum
TTTATTATATTGACGTGTGGCTTACCGATAGTAGTACTTTTCGGCCCCACCACAAATTTTGGCACGTTTCTCGCGCCTTTATGGCATTTATGAATCGTCCCCTTTTCCAAGTCTAGATAAGCAACTAATAGGTTTAGAATCTACCCAACTCAATTAGATCATCTTTAAAATAGTATGTTTATTTTATTATAACGAATGATCGGCAGCAGGGCTTTCCGACTTCCCACGACTACTGCTTAGCATAATGAAATCTTAAGCTAAAAATGACCAAACTCATTTTCGTACAGTAAATGACTAAATTCGGAACTTAGTAAATCTAGGCTTAATACGTTATCATATTTTGATTAGTGTCAAAGAAATTAGTAAGTTGAAAACGTGATGTTAAACCAATAGCCCATGAACATCAAACGTTTCATTAAATAATTATCTAATGCTCAATAAATCGAACACTTATATTTTTATGAATTAATGTTCGTTAGCAAATTATGATGTACTATAAATTATTTTACTTTTCTAATAGAGAAACAGATAAATAAATAAAAATTCATGCGTCTATCTAACAATAAAAGGACATGTGTATATAAATATTCCCCCCACAAAAAATAAGGAATGAACTCACTAACATAAACATTTGAATTAACTCGAGGCAAACAAAAATGTGCCGAACATTTTTACTAATCAAGATTAAAAAAAATTGCACTAACTAATTACTTTGTGTGAAAACTTGGATCCTCCTGTATCCATCAACTCTAAATTATTAATGGCAAACTAAATGTTCC
>NC_061112.1:139887175-139887653 GCF_002878395.1 Capsicum annuum
CCAACTTTTATTAAACTCATGAAATCAAAATCTAAATATATTTCATTTGATAACAATGATGAATGATAATCAAATCAGACATATATGAAAACTCAACAACTTTGTTATATTATATCGGAGTGAAATCTAGCATAATCGTGATATTACAATATAGAAAAAAAAGATTAATTGTTACCTCTTGTGGAAGTAACTCACAACAAAAGAAAAAGGAAAAAAGAAATTCGGATCCACGAACCGAACTTCAATCTCCTACTTGTCGTCTACCCATTTGCTCTCTCGTTTTTTTTTTTGCCTTTTGATTCACTACTATTTCTTTTTTTTTTTTTTCCTTTTTCCTTATTGTTTTTCTTCTTCTTTTTCTTAACGTTTTTCTTTTGTGTTGACTTCTCCTTCTTCTTTTCGTATGGTGCATGTGTGTGTGTTATATATAATGTGTGTGTTTGTGTCGTGTGTGTGTGTGTTTGTGTCGTGTGTGTGT
>NC_061112.1:139887753-139888178 GCF_002878395.1 Capsicum annuum
CTAAACTACCCAAACCACCCACAAGCCCCACTCTCACAAACCTCTCCCCCATTTTCCAAACACACACACACACAACACAAACACACACACATTATATATAACACATACACATGCACCATACGAAAAGAAGAAGGAGAAGTCAACACAAAAGAAAAAAGTTAAGAAAAAGAAGAAGAAAAACAATAAGGAAAAAGGAAAATAAAAAAAAAAGAAATAGTAGTGAATCAAAAGGCAAAAAAAAAAACGAGAGAGCAAATGGGTAGACGACAAGTTGGAGATTGATGTTCGGTTCGTGATTCCGAGTTCGTTATTTCTTTTTCTTTTGTTGTGAGTTACTTCCACAAGAGGTAACAATTAATCTTTTTTTTCTATATTGTTATATCACGATTATGCTAGATTTCATTCCGATATAATATAACAAAGTT